>NC_054702.1:106154225-106289225 GCF_016097555.1 Gigantopelta aegis | reverse complement strand
TTGTCGTTATTGGCTAACATGGCTGACTGCTGCTTTGATGACAGCCATGTTTTGCAAGTGGAATTGTCCTAAAACTCTTATTTGCGGAAGGGTCGCCAATGTTTTCTGTCACCTAAATGATTCCCGTCTTCAATTAATATCCTTCACTTGGACAAGACGACAATTACACGCGGAACATGTCTGAGTTTTTCCAAATTAATTGATCATTTGTGGATATCGTGCAAGCTGATTTTAGACTCTCCGCCACTGTTAGCTAATTGACCGCTCATTAGCGACTTATTTGACTTCCTCTGCCGGCCTCTTAATGATAGTGTTGAATCTCCGCGTCGTCTGCGACTGTGAAAAAAGCAGGGTTTAGTTCTGGCGCTATAGCCATACAGGCGGAGTGGCACCACCAACACGCTGTCATTCCAGTAATGATGACACCCGCGGAAACAGATCGATCGGCAATACGCACGCACTCTCAATGCAGTGACATGCGATTAGATTTCCTCTCATAACGATGTTGTCGACGAACAATAACACATGCATCGAACATGTTTGGAAGTAATTAAATGATGTTGTTTTTGACAAATTAACACATTTTTGTAATTTAAAAGGATGTTTTTAAAAGGATGTTTTTCTGAGTTATAATAAATTTGTAATGAGATGATTTTGTGTGATTAAAATTTAATTAAGTGTAATTCAGAAGAAATAGCTAAAATGATTAAAATGAACAACAATTCTGAAAACTGCGGAATGAGAGTGTCTCTTACAATGTTAGAAACCACCACTCTGTATTCTCTCGAGTGGTGAGCCAAACCCAACAGCAAATCGTTAATGGGGAATAGTGGATGTGCTACAAAAATGGTAGGAGAGGAAAACTTAAGGGCAAGGATGTTAAATTAAGTAGCAAAATAAATTCAAACATATAGGTTATTGTTTATAAAAGTTGAGGGGGAGATATATGATGGGAGAGAGAGAGAGAGAGAGAGAGAGAGAGAGAGAGAGAGAGAGAGAGAGAGAGAGAGAGAGAGAGAGAGAGAGAGAGAGAGAGAGAGAGAGATCGTTCATGTCCACATCCTAGGTATTGTCTCTCCAACTATCTGCGCCACACCGGCCAACATAGCTGTTGTATCTACCGAAGTACGGTGACCACTTACCCAAACTTCGTTCATTGGCGCCTATACAACATTATCGCTAGACTGGTTTATACGCTTCACATTAAACCTAATGACCACAATGGGAGTCAGTCAAATAGTTCGCGAACGTTAGCGTCGCACGCTCTCGTTGACGCAGGAAAGGGGGATAATAAACAGGGATACATCATTATGATAACGCCAGTCCCGGGTTATCGTGACGTGTGTTTATTTCCCACTTTACCGTTATCTATATGCTAAACTGTTCCTGAGACGATTATTGCTACGTGTCGAAGTTAAGTAACATGATCACATGGTTGAGACACTTGAAGATCTTATGGGTGGCGGATGTTTTGGATTTTTAAAAATACAAATTATTGGCATAGCCGGGCGGGGAGTGGGGTACGGGTGTGGGTGGACATGGACATGGACATGGGCATTACCTCATTTTATATTTTCCCCATAACACGACTCATAAGACTTACCTGGTACTCCATGACCCCCCCCCCCCCCCCCCCCCCCCCAATTTAAAATCCTGGCTAAGCTAATGTGGTGAATACAGATAATCATTCTTGAACAGACCTAAGCGCAGTATATTCACACAAAACCGATATCATGTTGTTAAACTATCACATATGTATATACATGACTGTTATGTGTCGTTTACAATGCAGAAGGGAGAGCCACTAATTTAATGACCTGTATACATAACGGCGGAATCCATGCTTGACCATACAATGTCACAATGGGTAGCGTGTGTTGTGTTGAGCGACACCAGTAGAGCACAATAATTAATTACAGGGATACTTTTTTGATGTCTAAAGTTACATATTAATGATATATTCATGTTTAAAATATCAGTGTCTGTATAAAGAAGGCGTGTGTTGTTGTTCTAATGTTTGTGGTAGCCCAAGCCGGATTTTACCGTCAAATAATTTTGTACGTACGAAAAATATATATATTAAGGAGAAAAATAAAAAATGACTGCTACAAACATTAACGAACCCACTGGATATACAGACACTGGTATTCAAGACAATAAAATGTATTTAAAGTGACAGCCCTAGATTTTAAACACTCTGGCGTATTTTTCATTATTATATCCGTTTTTGATAATTGAAATCAGACACTACTTAAATTCTATTGTTTAGATTATCCATTTCCGTACAACCAAAGTGCTTCTGGTTATCCTCGTGTTTCTAATACCAAGAAATGCATTTTTCATATTTTGAAAAACGCATGTACTTCTGAGAAGTAACGGTGATGGCGAAGAGGTCTATTTTATTTGTAAAGGTATTTCCCCTTTTCAACATCACATATAACACTCTATTGTAACTTTATTCCGATATGTTACACGTTTGTAGATTTACCAAATTTAGTGTCCATTTTCACGGGCTGAAACTAGGGTCTACGACTGTAATATATACATTTAGTCGCCTAAAGGCTCTGTTAGTGGAAACATCTTACAATGACTACTAACTCAGGACAGGCCCTTTAATCATCGGCTATTGTATGTTAAACATTTGGTCATTCTGACACGTAGTCTTCAGAAGAAACCCGCTACATTTTCCTATTGTCAGCAAGGTATCTTTTATATGCACTTTTTCCACAGACAGAATAGCACATAGCACGACCTGTGATATACCAGTTGTGGAACAGAACAGATCTTTATTTCGCTCAAGGCCACCAACCGGTAGCATCAGAGTGATTATATACATCTAACAAACATATATACACATACGTCAAGATTGCAAGAGTCATATCTCTGTAATATATATATATATATATATATATATATATATATATATATATATATATATATATATATGAACATAAATAGGTATATAATTTAAAAAATATACCAATAACAGAAAATCAAGCAAAATGAAATAGGTTTTCAGGAGGAAAAGTTACTCTTTATAATATTAATAAATTCACAGTTTTTGTAAGAGTACTGATACGTCTGCAGTTGAAGAGTTCTTTCATTTTAATCACGTTAGGTCTCACAAAATAATGTTTGTTTAGCAGTCTTATTCGCGCTTCTTTGAGTTTATTACATATAAATAGATAATGAAACTCATCTCCGATATCGTCCATATTACATAATGTACACTGGTTGGGTCGAGGGAGGGGGGAACAGTCAGAGAATGGGGCCACCGAAGGGGTTTCATCCTCCGACCCAAGCACTTCACGTGAGCGTTCTACCGACTGAGCTAGATCAGAAAACAAGACTGCCTGGTGTCTTGGCAAGAGAGTTTGAAATGAAAACAACAAATTCTTTACAATATCCAAGTTAATATCTCTCTACAGAAGAGACATAATTATATTTGACAATTAATTATTTGATTTCAAAGTTCAGCAGAAAAGTGTCAATTTCAACACCAAATCACAATTAATGGTATAAATCATCATAAAGAGACGTATAAAAACGTTAGAAATGGAGTAATTATTCGTAATAAAGCCGCTGGGTATAGGTTTTAGGATTCACACCAGACTCCCAATTTTTATTGCAAAACACATTTTCCGCCTACTCCATGACACCCACGTAATGGCCAATGAAAGTTGAAATAAATTACGTTCCGTAAAAAGTACCAAACACTATATTACAGGGCCAGACGAAAAGAATACTGTTGAACTAAAAGAGACGCTTGGTATTTATTTCGGAGACAGTTAAACAAGTTAAATTCTGTTTTGCTTAGCGACACAACTAGAACACATTGATTTATTAATCATCGGCTATTGGATGTCAAACACTTGGTAATTCTGACACGTAGTATTCAGAGGAAACCCGCTACATTTTTCCTCATGCAGCAAGTTATCTTTTATATGCACTTTCATACAGACAGGAAAGCACATACCACGCCCTTTGACCAGTTGTGGTGCACTGGTTGGAACAAGAAAAATCCAAGTAATTGAATGGATCCACCGAGGTAGTTCGATCCTGCGACGCAAGCACCTCAAGCAAGCACTCAACCGACTGAGTTGAATCCCGCGCCTCTCCCCTGCCAGCTGCATGGTACTGCCCTGATAGAACATTATTCTCATTATTTAACAGGTCATTAATATTCGCTTGATGGATATAACACCCTTCACTACAATATTCACATTGTTTGCATTAGTAATGATAATATGTAAACTGACTGTAATAAACAGACTGTGATGTTTACTGTATAATTAATCAACAATTAACGAATAGACCGGCCTCGGTGGCGCAGTGGTTAAGCCATCGGACTACAGGCTGGTAGGTACAGGGTTCGCAGCCCGGTACCGGCTCCCACCCAGAGCGAGTTCTTAAGGGCTCAATGGGTAGGTGTAAGGCCACTACACCCTCTTCTCTCTCACTAACCTCTAACCAACCAACTAACAACTAACCCACTGTCCTGGACAGACAGCCCAGATAGCTGAGGTGTGTGCCCAGGACAGCGTGCTTGAACCTTAATTGGATATAAGCACGAAAATAAGTTGAAATGAAATGAAATTAACGAATATTCACATATCCACTATGACCTACATCCATTCATTTGTCTCTTCGTCTGTTCGTTAACCAAGCATAAAGAAATAGTTGCTTATAACTTAAACAACTAAAACAAAACAAACAAAAAATTCCTAAAAAAAAACAAACTTATAGTAAACATTTGTTTTTAAATATTTAAAAATAATAAATAGTGAAATAATGAAATAATGAAATAAATAAACAAGAGAAAAAAGCAGACGCCAAAGAAGCAAAAATAACCACACAAAAAAACCCACCGCGACAACAAATAAATAAATAAATTAAAAAAATTAATAATAAATAAATACAACAACAAAAATAAAATAAAATAACAACCCCACCACCATCACTTCCCCCCAAAGAAACCAATCAATCCCCCAATCCCCCCCCCCCCCTCCGAAAAAATCCCAACAGTAATATGCAAACAAAAGCAAACAAAAACAAAGAACATATAAATGGAACAGGACAAATTGGCGCCTTCTTGTAATAGTTTCACCATTATGAATTAAATCGGAAATTACATGTCGGTAGATTGATATCACCGTCGTATTCACAGATGCTGGTCTCCGTAACCCTTCAAACAAGAAAACCAAAAGCTTCCTTTGATCTCCACTTCCCTGTAGTAATTTCATACAAACTACAACACCGTTACATACACGTTAAACGGAAAACTGATGTATTCATTTTGAATTTACAAAATATTTCTGTTTTATCAGAAATACATCGCTGTTGATCTTGTGTTTATACCGGTAGTAAGACAACGTAACTATTTCTCCACGGTCGATGCAGAGCCGAGTTTATTTGGACAGCATTGCGCTTGTAACTAAATCTGAAGTGTGGTTCGCTACAGCGATGGGAACCGGTTGCTGTTATAGCTGTCTCTATCGCTGTTTACTCTGTGCTTAATCAGATTGGGAATATAGAAATCGTGTGTTATCTACCTTCCACTTAGAAGAGTGAAAGCGGAAGAAAAATAAAATAACGTAGACGGAACTGATTTTTGTTTTAATATGACAAATATAATTTGCTGAATAAAACAGGAGCGGATATGGATTGAAGAGGCGAAAGAAATGGGAATAGACAAAGGGGTTTGTTCAGAGGTATCAAAACAGAGCTTCCCAAATCGTAAATTTGTACGAATAAAAGAGATAGTTCAACAAAGCTGGTCGCATGCCTATAATTGGGCTATTTCCAGCCAGTGCACTATGACTGGAATATAAACGGCCATGGTCTGTGTTAACCTATCTATGGGATGGTGCATAAAACATATCCCTTGCTACTAATGTAAAAATGTAGCGGATTTTCTCTTTAAGACTATATGTCAAAATTACCAAACGTTTGACATCCAATAGCCGAAGATTAATAAATCAATGTGCTCTAGTGGTGTCCTTAAACAAAACAAACTTTACTTTAATCTACGAAGTCTGTCTTCATTATAATTGCCAATGTAATACTGCCTACAAGGTAATATGCAACCAAGGTAGAAAAGCTATGGCTGCTCTATTTGGTAAAACTAGTAACTAGAAACATTACTATCGCTGTTGGATACATATGTTAGCAGTATTTTAAATTATGGCTGTGAAGTCTGGGGTTTTAACAAAGCAAATAGTCACGAGATCTTTCATTTACAATTCTGTAAACGTATTTTAGGCGTGAAAAGGAGCACTACTAATATGATGGTCTGTTTTGAATTAGGTAGATCACCTTTGTACATAAGTAGGAACATTCGTATTGTTAAATATTGGATAAATTTGGTGAATACAAATAACTGTATTTTGAAAGAGTCTTATACCACCCTATATGACGAGTGCATAAGAAAACCACGTTCTGTTAACTGGGTTAGTCAAATACGAGACCTGCTTCTCACTAATGGTTTTGGTAACATATGGTACAATCAAAATGTAGAAAATTGCAGTACATTTATATCACTATTCAAACAGCGAATGACTGATCAATTTATCCAATCTATGTTTGCTATATTCAACAATTCTCCAAAATGTCTGTTATACAAATTCGTTGTTAATAATTATTGCTTACAACCTTACCTTCAGAAACCTGTCGCCCTGAAATACAAACATATTTTGAGTAAATATAGATTATCTTTCCATAATCACTTTATAGAAACGGGCAGATACCACAATATTGACAAGAATAATAGAATTTGTTGTCTGTGCAATATGCATGTAGTAGTTTCAAACCAATACACGTCTGTCACAGACTGCAGTCTCATGGAAATGTAAAGCAGTGTAGACTATTTATGTTACGCGTAAAACATTACCGGCACTGGTAACTCATATCATGTTGTGCTCCTCTCTTACAGCCGTCTACTAGTGTACGATGTTTGAAATTATCGTACGAATGAGTTTATGATTTAGGCAAACTTAAACTGGTCTGATCGTTTGGCAAACGAAACCAACTTTTTTGGCAATTTTCAGGTGCCAAAATATTTTGAAACACAGCTTTTTACTGCCAAGTCAATTATTTTTACAACGTTTATAAAAACAAATGAATTAGCCATTTTAGTCAGCACTGTACCATAATGCAGTTTTAGTTTCTAAATGCCTAACATAAAACATTTTCAAACGTTTCTTGAAATGGAAAACATATTATATATACGATTTTTAGCTATTAGGGGATATTTTAGGTTGCATGATTTAGGCTGCATTCTAGTTTTGCGACACACAGGTTACAATTTAAATTTTTGGTAGCCATTTTAGAATATATCCAAGATTGGCTGAGACAAAAAATGGAAACATCGATTGTTGCGTTCCGTATTCTGTATTGTACTCACATTATGTTTACAAAACCAAACTGTTGTACACAGCAACATTATTATACAGTTACTAGTAGAGTAAGCATCGTTTATTATCCATATAAAATAAACTGTACTGTAAATATTAAATTTCACACCTGCTATAAAGATCGCATGCACAGCTGTGACATCACAAAAATGTCAAGTCAGCCGCTTACAAAGGTCATTGGCATAAAGTGCATAACTATATTTTATGCCTTAGTACTAGTTTTATTTGAAAATGCGACACAAACGCGCGCACACACACACACGCGCACACACACATCAGTCACACACACACACACACACACACACACACACACACACACACACACACACACATCCACACACGCAATAACTAAACTTAGTGTTTTGCTATACATGTAAATAATTATTAGCTCGAAATTCTGACCCTCTCCTCCCTCCCACACTCTCTCCTTTCCCCACCTCTCTCTCTCTCTCTCTCTCTCTCTCTCTCTCTCTCTCTCTCTCTCTCTCTCTCTCTCTCTTTTCAATAAAAGTTATTTTGTTTACACCATTACAAAACAAATAGTAAAACGTAAGTGGACGTAGACTATTTTTGTAGCAATTAGTCCTTTCTCTTAGTTCATAACATGTCATAAAGAAGCACAAAACTTCTGTATTGCATAAATAAAACATATTGTCAAAATACGTTCAATATTAAAAAGATGTATTTAAATTTAACAAACTGAACTACCATATGCATAATTAACCAATCTAAAACTGGTACTAAGTTTTTTGTAAATATATATTTAGAAACTGAATCTTACATTATGAAGTTGTTTGGCACGGCTGGGTTCTGAGACTGATTTCGACGTTACATGGACGAGACTCTTCGCCTTCTTTTCACGTGTAGATCTAAATCACCATTCTTTTTTGAAACTTTGAAACTGTGAAACTTTATTTCGGTACACTAAGGCCGTGAAACGACAGCATATGAGGAATGATTTTACAACAGGTATTTACAGTGACAAGATGACAACAGGAGTTCTTTGTAGAATATATACAGACATAATTCAAAATAGCTATATACACATTTTAAAAATGAAGACACATGGTGACAGGACTTTCAGATAAAGCAGAGATATTTTTTTTAATCAGTACATTTAAAAGTATCAAATGATATTGAAGGTGCATAGGCGTCGGAAACTGGGGGGTAGGGGCAGGGGTGTTTAAACATTAAAACAAGTTTTGGTAGGTAGAAGTGCTGGGGTGTCGTTAAACATCTATTCTTTTCTATTCCATTCTGGTTGGTAGAACTGGTTTAATGTGCTTACATCCAATAACGGTTCAAAAACGGTGGGGATGGGGGTCATCATTACTTAATATACCTACTGTCACACGTTTGTGTAAAACTGTTCTAAGTACATATTTCATTGTGATATTGTACATGTACCTTCATATGAACTGTATATATTTAAATTTTGTTTGACAAATTATATTTTTCGACAATAATCCGAAGGAGTTACATGAATGTCTGGCATTCTAATTTCATCTCTATAGTTATGGCGCTATATAATGTTATTAACCTGTTCATTTCATGAGTACCTATTGTTTTACTTTCTTTGTTAGACAATAGGTTCTTATTCGTTATTATTTTGTTAATTATTAGTAACTGTCTACAATGTTTATTATTTATGCATTATTAATTATACCTGTACATGTATTAGTGTAAAACAGAATATTTAATATATTTTCTTTTCCTGTATACAAATAATGTATCTTTATTTTCATTTCTATATTTAAAAAAATGAACGTTCGATTTGAATTTAATCCCGTAAGTCTAAATGTATCGTGTTAGATTTCAATAACGAACAAACAATTCTACATATCCCTCCAACAACCATGAGGTATTTGAGCAATGTCGCCGTCTGTAAATTATTTACTCATTGAAACTGACAACGGCTTTTGCCACTGATCCGCAACAACCAGTCAGAGAACCGCATCAACTAAATGGGCGGGGCTTATATTCATTGCTCTTTAACAGCTTGCATTGAAGTCCAATCGGGCGGGAGGAAGGGAATAATTGGAGAGAGATTGACTACACGAACGGCTTGCGACGGATTTTCCATAGTGATTGAGCTCAATACAAGGTGCAAGACATTCATTTAGTTCGCACCCGCGGAGTAAACTCTTCAAGTTAGAAAATTGGAAGATTGGACGATTATTGTCTCCTCAAGTTCGGTCATGGTCCAAATGCAAGAGAAAAGTCGGCCACTGAAACGGTCTCTGAACCCGTTCAGCATCCGTCGTATGCTCGGCACCGACAGAGAAAGCGACGATGACGATAACGCAGACGATAACGTGGTTTCTGGTAACACCCGGAAGAACAGCGAGGGGGCTGTGGACGATACGTTCATTGACGTGTTGGGCGAGAACAACAAGTCTGACAATATCAACTGTGTTTCTGGCGGGAACGAAACGGAGGATCGCCGTCTGGTGGAAGCAGACGAGAGTTTGAATGTGACAGACGACAGTTTGAATGTGACAGACGACAGCAAGAACTACGAGAGCGACGCGGCAGACGAGAACAAACGAGCAGACGATAATAAACCTGAAGCTGAAGGCGACGACAAGAAACAGCAGGAGGAGAAGAAGGCGGAGAAACCTCCGTTTTCTTACAACGCCTTGATCATGATGGCGATCCGAAGTAGCGCCGAGAAGCGACTGACCCTAAGTCAGATTTACGAGTTCATCATGAAGAACTTCCCGTACTACAAGGACAACAAGCAGGGCTGGCAGAACTCCATCAGACACAATCTCAGTCTGAACAAGTGTTTCGTCAAAGTTCCTCGTCACTATGACGACCCGGGGAAAGGAAACTACTGGATGCTCGACCCTTCTTGTGACGACGTCTTCATCGGTGGCACCACCGGGAAGCTACGACGACGATCGACCCTGGCGTCAAGGAGCAGACTAGCAGCGCTCAAGAGGGTGGGTTTCTCACCCTTTACGCCTTCATCGTACCCGTTCCCAGCCGATCGATTCAATCCCTACACGACGTGCACCCCTCTGTACTCTCTGCCTGGCTTCTCGGTAGCGGGTGGACGGTATTCAGCCATGCAGTATCAGAGGTATCCGATACAGGTTCCAGCTCTACCAACACAGGCCGACAGAATTATTCAGAAAGGACTGAGTTTTTCCGTGGACAAGATACTTTCAGGAAGTTCAATATCTCCCGAGTCCAGCGTGTCCTCGCAGAGTTCACAACCACCGTTACTGTTCGGGGGTATGGGAAAACCCGACTCAGCCTTTGATGTCTGGCGCGCATCCATCTTGCTGAGAGGCTTTCAAGGCCTGGACCCCAGACTAGGAGGTGCTGACATTTATCAACACATGCGGTCAGGGTCACTGGGCCAGCAGTCGAACTTGTCACCGTACGGAGCCCACACAAGATACTCTGATATGAACCCTGGTCTGGTGTCCTCGCCCAGTTCGCCTTTTACTCCTGTTAATGTAAACGATAAACCATAGTTTGGTAACAATACTCGAGAACTGCAATGGTTTTGACTCTATGATGTGTCAGTTGGTTGGAGTAGTAGACACTGCAACAGCATTCTGTGAAGAATGTAAGTATGGATTGTTGGTGGAAATTGTGTTTGTTGGACAACACAGACATTTTCACGTCAGTTTTGTGGTTAAAGATTTTGTTTTAATGGCATGACACCACTGTAAGACTGAGCACAATTTGACAACTTTTGAGCAAAACATTTTTGGTTTCGGAACATTGGAATATTTTTGTTTATTGTAACAAGCAATATATGTGTACATGTATTTATTATTTTATGTTGCAGTTATTAAATTAATAAAAATATATTTCAAAAGAAAGAAATGACATTACGTTTATAAATGTTTTAGTTTAAAACATTTTAACAATATTACTTTATTTAAGTGTTACTCTTTAAAGTTAATATGCATCTGCCATGTTCAAAGATTGACAAGGGTAGAATATAATTCAGATTTATTAAAAGGACTATCCTGAGTTTGGTGCCATTGTAATATGTTTACTACTGACAATACTATTAAAGACATATTCTTGTTTAAAACACCAATGTCTGTATAAACAAGGTGTTTGCTGTCTTCCTGTTGGTAGTAGTCTAATTTATCTTTCAACAAGGTCGTACGTATCCAAAACTAAATATTAAAAATAAAATGAAAAATTGACTGCTACAAACATAAGCAAACGGTTACAAACACTCTGGATATACCGCCACTGGTGTTCTAAACAAGAACATTTATTAAACATGTAATTGTAGTCGACAAAAGGCTGTGTTAGTCAGAAACATCTTATACGGGTTACAAACTCATGACAGTCCTGTTAAAGAACATTTTCATGGTCTTGTTTCGTGACGGACGTGACATTTTGACACCATAAAACTAAGTTTCCATGGGAACTTGTGCGTGCTTTTCTTTGCATTTTGTATTAATAGAAACCATATTATAGATGTTTACTTCACCCAAGAAAATAATATTTTGTACTTGTATTTTTGGATAAATTTACATATTAATGAGTGTAACGGACATGACATCGTTTGGACACAAGAAAGTGTTTTGCAAGTTCAACCTATAAACTCTGCTTTCCTATATATTCTATTTTATATCCCAATAATTATTTGTTTAGGTTACTAGGTTGTTTTGCAATGACATGCAGAGAAAATAAATAGACAGTTGATATAATTTAATAATCGATAATTAATCAATAAAGGTACCGTGACGGACGTGACGTGACGGACGTGACATTTTGTAAAGATTCAAAGTTACCTCATAAAATCATAGAAATCCTGATACAAAATATAATGATGACATCTGATTAAACTTTATAATGTAAAAACAAATCTTAACTATATATGATACTAGTATAATATCCCATACAGTGTAAAGGCAAGGTCTGGGTGAAATTTATTATTTACCCCTAACTTAAATTAAAATGAGAAGAAATCAAATTTTGTCCACTAGTTATTCCATGCACATTGATATGAAAATCTCTAAGCTTATAAAATCACCCACTTTTGAAATTAATAATGTGACTGAAAACAATTCATATGTTTAATCAATCAAAATTTTGACAAATCGTCACAAATATTATTTTCATCAATTTGATATGAAATTCATCAAAATTAAAATTCACTATGTTTTAAAACAGATAAAGAAGTGGGAAAATATATGATGTTTTGTTTTTTAACTTTATAATTTTTAGATAAAACTAAACTTTTATTATCAAAAACATGACGGACACGACATTTCAAATTAGTCATAACAATCAATAAACTAATTACAAAATTCATGACTAAAAATGTTAGGCACAACTTACAATGATATGAAGATTTCTATGCCTATGGTAAATAATTTTCTTTTGATTAAACTGTCAAAATCTTGGCAAATATATATTCTTATGTCACGTCCATTACAAATATGTCACATCCGTCATTATTGTAGAATTTTAAGGTCACGTTCGATTTATTTAATTTGTTGACGAAAAAATCCATACAAAGTCTCCCTGGTGTAGTGTACATGTCTAAATTTTACATATTCAAGACAATTATGATGTTTACTTTCATATGATGTAAAGTTTCCATGTAAATTTAATACTTTTTATTTTCATAGTAGCGGAACAAATACTATGAAATGCCCCACATATAGAAAAGACCTTTTAAAAATAACAACTTTTTAACAGAACAAATTCTTTAAACCAACCATTGTCAAAGTACATGTGCACTATAGTAGTGTATTAATTTGTTTACGTTATATGATGGAATTGGAATGTGCTTCGTTTTTTCGGACATAACGAGCACATTTCACTTTTACTAGTAATGTTTTGTAGTGTTCGTGAGGTGCTAGTGAGTTAGGGTGAAAGTACATGCCTGGCAGCCAGATAAATAAATGGATGGATGGATGAATGGAAGGATGGATAAATGGATGGATGGGTGAATGAATGGAGAATAGAAAGTTTCATGGATGCGTGGTATGGATCGATGGATAGAAGACTGGCACGTCAGTTAAATAGATTAATAGAAGGATACACATGCAACATAAATGCACTGGCTGCTATTCACTGTAATGTTTCAACTTCATGTCATTATTTCACACATGAAGTGTATCGACGTGCGAAGATACTGATGGTGATGTGTGTCTTTTCTTCAGCCCACACCAATCCTCACCCCCACACATAGCACACACTATAGTGAAAAACTGTAATACCTAGTCACTGAGGTTGTTCAATACAAAAGTCTTTGGAAAATTATTTTAAAGTAATATAAATTATTTACAAACAAACTACAAGAAAGGTAGTGGATATATTATATTTCAAAAGCAAGACAAATTGACGGTTTATACGCAGCACTCTTTATGAAATACACTTCAAAAGAAATACTATTATAATGAAATACTAGTACAATAAATGGAAAGAAACTCGTAACATGCTAACATTCAATCAAATTTTTATAAATCAATTTGAGTTACTCCACTGTTTGGAAATATTTATGATGTAGTTCTTTTAGTATACATTTCTGGTTTTCAAAAAACATTAAACATATTTTGATTATTATACTTTTAACTAAGTAACTTATTATTAATACATACATACATACATACATAGATACATACATACATAGATACATACATACATATATATATATATATATATATATATATATATATATATATATATATATATATATATATATATATATATATATATATAATCATACTAACTAATTATTTAACAAAAACGTTAAAAGTCGACACTTTTATTGTTTTCATTATTTACAGCATTTGTTCACTAAAACTTTAAGGCGTTACGTCAGTTATTTTATTATTTTTAACAATACATACAATATGCATGTTCAATTATTTAAAAAAAAAAAAATTATTGGATCATCTCTCCAAATTGTGTATTATACTCATTAGAAATTACTCAACTTCAATCTTCTACTGACAAAATATGCAATTCAAACGACTAACATAATTAAAAAGCGATTTTTTTTCTCTGTATTATCTATTTTTACAGAATATGAAAATATGGCTGCTTGAGCTGCACATATTCCTATTTTTTTTTGTAATATTGATAAAGCAGATTCTAATACCAGAGAATTGTAAAGTTCTTTAAAAATAAAACGTGAAACATTTTCACCACAAACCCCATGTCGTTGGGAGTGGGGGTGGGGGTAGGGGTGGGGGGGGGGGGGGGGTTGGTGGGGGTAGAAGGGGAGGAGGACAAAAACATTTGTCTTATCAATATTACAAAAAGAAAGGAATGTGTGTTTGACGACACGTCAGCACATTGTAAACAAGGTTATATGTTGCCTAACATTTAATATTCGACACTTGGTCAAGGGAAAGTTGGAGAAGAAACCCGCTACCACAATATGGACGCCAGCAACTCATACTGAAAAAAATGGAAAGAAATGTTTTATTTAACGACGCACTCAACCATACTGAAAAAGCACATATGGATCTTTTGTATGCACCTTTCCATAGACGAGGCACAGTACATACCATGATTCATCTTTAAGAAACAAATGGTAAAACGTAGTTACATTTAGACTATTTTTATAGTGCCCAGATACATACTTTCCATATACCTTTACAGCACATTAAATCTGTACAGACACCCACACCAGTATCTATATTGTATAATAATACGTATTTTACAAACAGCACAATGAATATGTACAGACATCTACGCCAATATCTATATGGTATAAATAATACATATTTTCCAACTACTTTCACAGCACATTGCATACCACGATCTTTGATATATTAGTTGTTGGACATTGGTTGGAACGGGAAGAAACCTAAGTCGATCAATGGCGATCGATCCTATGTCCCACCACACTTCAGACGAACACAATGCCAGAGAGATCGTCCCGACATTCCATATTTCAAAAATGTACCTGGTCAGGCACGGCGGGGCCCAATAATTCTGAATCAGGACATCTAGTTTTCATGGGTGAGCATATCCCCGAACCCACTTGAAACTTTGCTTTGCGCCTTCGATCTCAGTCATCCCCAAATATCTTCCTGCTTCCGCCGTGTCTGCTGTAACCGGTGTGTGAAGACAGACAGACATACATACATACATACATACATACATACATACATACATACATACATACAATACATACAATACATACATACATACATACATACAGACAGACAGACACATTCTTTATTTACGTCTCACCTTGTTTACAAATTAAAATAAAAACAAGAGTTCAACAGTAATACTACAATAATACAGCAATAAAAGTACACAAGCCTCTCTTATGGTGTTATGAGAGAATTTAGAACTATTAAAAGACTATCAGAAATATTTATATATCCCATATATTTATATATATAAAAGTACACAAGCCTCTCTTATGGTGTTATGAGAGAATTTAGAACTATTAAAAGACTATCAGAAATATTTATATATCCCATATATTTATATATATAAAAGTACACAAGCCTCTCTTATGGTGTTATGAGAGAATTTAGAACTATTAAAAGACTATCAGAAATATTTATATATCCCATATATCCCATATATATATATTAGGCCCCTGCGAAGCTTCCTATAATTTAGAACTATTAAAAGACTATCAGAAATATTTATATATCCCATATATCCCATATATATATCCCATTTATATATCCCATTTATATATCCCATATATCCCATATATATATATATATATATATATATAGCCCCTGCGAAGCTTCCTATATTCGATTCGAAATCGTCGCGAAGCTTCCTATATTCGATTCGATTCGAAATCGTCGCGAAGCTTCGATTCGATTCGATTCGATTTTTGTCGCAATGTCGAATATTGCAGTGTACGGATAATTGGAAAAAGAGGGACAAACTATTCGGCCAACCGTTAACATTAATAAACAATAAACAATGTGGAAGACAAAGCAGGAAAAAAACTCACATTTTAAAATGAAATTCGTAAGTCGGAAATTATTAACCAAATAATACTCTTATCATACGTATTTTTTAGTTTGCTGATTAGTTGCTCATTAGCCCAAATGTAGACTTGTTGGCTACAGTGCTACACTGCTACAAGGCTAATTGAATGATGTTTTCTTTTTTTTCTTTTTTAAAGTAGGAGATGACTATTACTTTATTAACAGATTATTTAAATGAACCTTTTTTATATAATATATATATATATATATATATATATATATATATATATATATATATATATATATATAATTTCATTCAGCAATAGTCCTGTAGGTAACGAACGTGCATAACCTTCATGCCAAAAGGTCGGCATATCTCGAGTTAGTTCAACTGTTCAACCTATGTACACATTAGTACTGGTTTTCTATTCAGGGCGCTTTATTATTTAAACTTCAACCTTGTGTAATCGTGTTAAGCATCGTACGGACACCCAATGCAGTGGATATTTATATTGTCTTTCCAATTTCCTTCACTGAGCTGAATATTCCTTCGTGCATCTGATACACTTGATTATTCTCCAAGGTATTCGAGATTCGAAATTCGATTAAATTCGAACATTTTCGAATATACGATTCGAAATTTCGAAATTCGATTCGACCGGAAAATTGAGATTCGCAGGGCCCTAATATATATATATATATATATATATATATATATATATATAATGGGCTCGTTGCAAGTAGTCTCCAAATGAAAGCCACTACATATTTCTGTTAGTAACAAGGGATACTTTATATGCACTTTCCACAGACAAGACGGCACATATCACAGCATTTGATATGCCAGACGTTGGGCACTGGTTGGAACGGAAATAAACCCAATGGATCTGCCGAGGAGGTTCGATCCGGAGACCCAAGCACTTCAGGTGAGCGCAATACCGAAATATTACTTTAATCTAATTCACTACTTGCAATCACAGTGTCTCGAAAACTCCATCCCATGACATTGAGAGTAACAGATTCGTTCATTTAAGCTTATTTTTTAATTTACTTACAATTAAATACTCAATATATTAGCAGAGGTCTACGTCGAACTGTTACATGCAAGGATTTAGGTTCAAACAAGCTATTCTTGACACATACACACCACAGCTATTAATATTATAGGCTTGCTCTTGCTATGAAAATAAAATAAAAGTTACCTGTAAGTTATTAACTGAGAGGTTTAAATGTACCAAACACTATAAAACTCCCATGCAGTCAATCTAGAGTTGATATTGGCGTATGTCTGACATTTAGTAATAACCAATGATTAACAATATGCGTGGGTGTTGTTAATCTTTGTAAAGGGTACAACAATCACGTGTATAAGCAATGTGTACGAAAAAGTTAAAACACTTTTTTTTTTAACGACACCACTAGAGCACATTTATTTATTAATCATCGGCTATTGGATGTCAAACATTTAGTAATTTTGACGTATAGTCTTAGAGAGGAAACCCGCTACATTTTTCCATTGGTAACACGATCCCACAGACAGGATAGCACATACCACATGCTTTGATTTACCAGTGGTTCTGCATTGGCTAGAATGAGAAATAACCTAATGGGCCCACCGACGGGCATCGATCCCTGACAGACTGCGCAATAGGTGAGCACGTTCCCGCTTTGGCGTATACATATAGCTGGAACGCTGAAAAATAACCTAGCTTCAATTATATCATTTTCATTTTTTTAAAGATCAAATATAGCTTTTAAGTTATATTGTTATCTGGATGTCTTATCCTTCACTTTGGAATAAAAGTTTATGTTACTTACAAACAAACTGATATTACTTATATTTGTTCCTGTATTTCTTCGATGAATTGAAACAAAAACAAAAACAAAAACAAAAAACAAACAAAACAAAACAAAACAAAACAAAAGCAGAAGCAGAAGCAAAAAAACAAAAACAAACCCCACCCACAACCAAAAAACCACCCAAAACACAAACACAAACAAAACAACAATTCCTGCCTCCCGTTCACAATGGTGATGTGGCCAAATATCGATAGTGTTTAACGGACTGTGACGAGGGCGAATTGGTCACTAGATCGACCACTCTCTATAAATTCGTCTTCTTCTGTCCTAACGAGTGCCCCATGTTTGAGGAGAACGGCGAGGGCACCTCACTCCAAGAACTGGATCAATCCACTTGTCAATCATCAACAACAACGACATCTTATACGTTTCACAACCACACCAGACGGCGGCTCGCGGGTTTATTCTCATATATCATTATACTCACACCACTCATCTCAACTAAATACGGCCCATCTGTGTTCTATGGATAACCTGGGGGGGGGGGGGGGGGGGGGGGGGGGGGGGGGGGGGGACGCCGTGGTAGGGTGCATATTTGGGTGCGATAGGGCGTTGGCGGTTTGGGCCGGTAGGGATGCCTGTTAGGAGGCCTCCCCCCCCCCCCGGAACGCCCCCCCCCCCCATGGAAATCCGGATTTACCTTATTGGGCCCCCGCCTGTTGGAGCGCCGGACTGCTCGGTGACGCTGGGTTCCCCCCTTTGCGAATCCTCTAGGGCTAAAAGTTAAATAATAAAAATAAAAATAAAAATATATATATATATATATAATATATATATATGTATAGATATTATTATTAAATATATAAGTATAGTATATATTATTTTTGAACTGCCCGATTGAAAATTTAATTATAATTATGCACCTACTAATTATATTATAAAATAATAGAATGTTATAGGTTTAATTTTAATTATGGTGCTCTTATATTAATATAATAAATAAACATATGTAATGATAGACCCCAAATTATTTTTAATTTTGGCTCCTTTTTTAAGTGGTCCTACCACACTATTAAAAATTGTCACCCTCATCTCTCTCACACACTTCCTCCCCCCCCCCCCCTCCCGCCCCGGAGTCGGTCACTGGCGAAGTCAGAGGCTGAATCCGGGGTGGGCGTGCCTGAACCTTAGTGGATAGGGGCACGCAAAATGAGTTGCCAGTTGCCAGTTGCCCCATGTCTGGCCGACTGTGGTGTCCTGTCTATAGCAAAGTGATATACAATATCCTTTGTTGCTCTATCGGTAGGAGTAGTCTCAAAATAATCACTTGTAAGACACCAGGTAGACTTACATCAAAGAGTACTGAGATGTCATTACCCCCTCCCCCCCCCCCCCCATTATTTTTATTTCCATAGTGTTAGTTTAAAATGTCCTAGAGGGTCGTTTAAAATATTCCTTTCAGTTCCATAATGTTACTATAAAATGTACTGAGGTGTTGTTAAACAAATATTCTTTTCATTTCCCTCTAAAGCAATAATTATGGAGTACATATAACGAATTTTGCATATCAGTATCATTTCAGCATATACAACAATATCATTAGCATACAGTAAATTAAGTATTTTGAGAAAATTAATTAAAGCCTTGTCATCTGTTTCTAATGAAAAACTTAACAAACCACATGACAGCTGTTTGATTAAAACGGTTTCTCTCATTACTTACGATGCGTGACTAGGCGCGTGTACAGGGGAGGGATTTTGAGACAAGAACACTCACCCCAACCCACCACCCTGGTAAAACAAAATGTATACACACACACACACACACACACACACACACACACACAAACCCCTATTTTGTAAATATATAGAGACAATACTTGGAAGCCAATTTAATAAGTAACATATTCAATTTTAGTGTGTATAATAGCTATACATTAGTCTGAATTGATCAGCGTTGAATAGACCTCGAATGATTAATAACAAAACTAAATGCTTAAAAGGCTGATTCCGCAGACTGGTAGGAACAGTTATTGAAAAAATGCAATGTTATTAACCAACAAAAATACATTTTACGACTTTTATAACAATAAAATATAGTGCTCAATAGTACCCCATATATCAGGTAGAGTCACATGGTGACCTACTAAATATCCACCCTACCAAAAACAAAAACAAAAACAAACAAAAAAAGAAAATCAACAAAAAACCCCACATTTCCTGAAAACATATATATGTATTATCCAGAAAAGAACTTTATTCAACCAGCCACGACTGTTATATCAAAGTACGTGGTATGTACTATTCTGTCTGTGGGATAGTGCATATAAAAGATCCTTTGCTACTATTGGAAAAATGTAGCGGGTTTCCTCTCTAAGACTAGACACACACTCGCACGCACACACACACACACACGCACGCACACACATAAACCTAACATCAAAAATCATCAACAATTGTTGTACAGTTTCAATCCCACCTACAGATTAGTAATAAAGTGACAAACAAACTTGGGCCAATGTTATTTTTATGTCTAGGTATATTGCCACATTTGCACTATTTCATTAGTGGGGTCGAACTAATTTGTGGTTAACTGAATCGGGGACGAAACGTTTGGTACCCACATTAAGACTGGCTATCGTTCTGCATTACACTTAAAGTAGCACTTTCGGGGTGCCAGTGTAAAACCTATATTAGCTCTGCCATTTACTTTTTGACCGACCGTTCAAACTTGCGCCCAATTTTCTCAATCAAAATTGCGCACCTTTTCTTTTTGGCATATTAATTGCTCCATTCAAAATTCCATAGCACCCCCCCCCCCTTCTCCCCCCTCCTGCTACCGACTTGGTCGGGCTGCTGGTGCTTCCTTGCACCTGCCAGTGCAGGCGGTCCCTCCTCGCCTCGCCCCCCCCCCAACCCCCCCCTTTCCTGTCATGGACGGAGAAGCCGGCCAAGGCCGGCTCTTGTGCCCATGACAGGCGTGCGCTACAACAGCTTGTTCTGAATGTGCACGTAAAGCCCTATGACCTGACCTGACCTGACCTGGTGCCAGTGTAAATAAAATATTGCGGCAAAATGTAAAAATGGTTTGTAAAATTTTTACATTGTTTATAGATTAGCTTACTTGAATAAAACAAGATCGGTAGATATATTAATGTCATGAATGGTAGCCAAATATTATTTAGTGAAATGTTGCATATGAAAGCATACGAAAAGAAGAGAATTGCGTTTCTTTTGTTTTCGTACGATCGCAAGTGTTCTGTTATATATTCAGGTTTTTACCCACCGTAGTAATTACTATATGATATTTGAAATATCTTTAAATTGAATACATAAACTATATAACAAGTAAGACAAATTTCATACATGGCTTCAGTTTCCTCGATTGTCAAAACCATTTCCAGTGGTCGGCTGCTGACAAATACAGCCAATAAACAAACGTCTTAGTACTAGTACAAAACTGTAGATCATACCGAGTTCAGGTTGAAATGGAGAATGCAGAATGATAAACTCGGTTTAATAAACTCGAGATTTAAAAATATAGAAAATTTAAAATATATTCAGAAATGGTTGCTTCCAAAAACAAATGAAAGCGAATTTGGAAAAAATTCCGGATATTTGGCATTAATTCCTAAATTCCGGATATGGGTTAAAAATTCCGGAAAGTTGGTTACCCTGCGACTATATGTTTGACATCTAATAGCCTATGATTAATAAATCAATGTGCTCTAGTGGTTTCGTTAAAAAACCAAACTTTAACTTTATCTATTCAGTCAGCTATATAGCTGAACAAAGCAAAATCAAACAAAACCAAACCACAACAAAACAATTCTCTCTCTCTCTCTCTCTCTCTCTCTCTCTCTCTCTCTCTCTCTCTCTCTCTCTCTCTCTCTCTCTCTCTCTCTCCCCCCCCCCCTTTTCTCTCTCTGACATCCAATAGCCGATGATTAATAAATCAATGGGCTCCAGTGGTGTCGTTAAACAAAACGAAATTTTAACTGTCTCTCTCGCTCTCTCTCACACACACGCACACACACACATACACATATAACACACACGCACACACATAACACACATACACAACACACACACACACACACACACACACACACACACACACACACACACCATCACCATCACCATCACCACACTACACCACAAAAGAAACATGATGTACTTTTGTACTTCATCATTTTATTATTTATGTTTGGGTTTGATGTTGTTACACTGATGTAGCTTTTGTTTGCACTTTTTGGATTTCGCTTTTAATTCTTGCTGACTTAAGTTAATATTTGTATTGGCGAAAACTATATTACTAGTATGTCACCCATACTTTCAGATAATAATTAAATTTTAAGTAATACATAATTTCGCATATAATGTTATTTGACATAAATAAATAAATAAATAAATACATATACATACATACATACATACATACATAAATATGGCTTAAAACACTTGTCGGGAATCCGACCTACCTAGAAAAGGGCTAACCCTGAGTTTTGTTTTCAATGTATTCTTTGTTTTCAATTTATTTATTTTAGAAACAACAACAACAACAACAACAACAACAACAACTACAACAACAACAACTACTACTACTACTACTACTACTACTACTACTACTACTACTACTACTACTACTACTACTACACTACTACTACTACTACTACTACTACTACTACTACTACTAACTACTAATAATAATAATAATAACAACAACTAATAATAATAATAATTTTAAAGAAGCCGTCCTACCATATCTAAATTGTTTTTCGGCACGTTCTCAGAAACAATTTGGGTTTTTTTAATAAATAAATAAATAAAGAGATAAATAAAATAGATAAACAAACAAACAGATAAACAAATAAATTAATAAAATAAATACATAAATGACGTGTATCCATAATAATAATTATTATTATTATTTATATATGTATATGGTTTATACAATGATATATATATCACTGATATGTATATATCGGTTGTATTCAATAGACTTATCTGCAATGTGACGATCATTGTTCAACTAATTAATGGGCAATGGGCAACTCATTTTACGTGCCCCTATCCACTAAGGTTCAGGCACGCCCGCCAACTAATTAAGCAGCCCGTCGTTCAGTCAAATCCCAATCCGGTGTAGACAGAGGTAATTAATGCATGAACGCTTCTTTCGTTCTTGATTTTTGATCCAGAGTCCGGAGTAGACAGAGTACGGATTAGGCAGAGATTTATACCTAAGAGATAAACGGTAGCTGGATGGGGCTTTAAAAATGGACCGGTTTACGCAGAGATCCGGATTACACAGAATCCGGTTTAGACAGAGCCCACTGTATATATATATATATATATATATATATATATATATATATATATATATATATATATATATATATATATATATTCAATAGACTTATCTGCAATGTAGTATGAATTGGTGATAAATTAGTATATATGAATATCGAAGTTTCTACACACTGGGGTAATAATTAATTAATTATGACAACTCTGTATGAAGGTTTTCAACATCTTCGCGGGTAATAGGAAAGCAATTGTCATTGAATAAACAAGAAGTACTCCGGGAAGTGAAGGGGGAGAGAATTAATTAACCGTGTCATCATCGACTTCGTTAGTTTCACGAAGGGGAGGCGTGTCACAGACCGCCATGACGTCATCATCAAAACACGTGCAATACGTGATGCAATAGAAAAATAAATATACAATTTGTCTGTCCTGGAGAGTCAATTCAGGCTGCTGAACTGTGTCCCCGGGACAGCGAGCTTGAACCTTAATTAGACACGTCACATATTACAAAAGAAAGAAAGGAAGAACAACAAAGCAGAAAATTGTACGATTTTAAAAAATGTCATGATTGTTTGTTTGTTGTTTTTGTGTTTTTTAATGTTTAAAAACACGTGATTGTAACACTGTCAGTTTGCAACGTAATTATGTATCATTATTCTTTATTTTGTTTACTTCCCTCCGTGTGTGTATCTTTAGCTTTTATCTCGAACTACCACTCTATATTAACTGAATTTGCTTTAAGTTTGTAAACATAACACCTGACTTGACAAAATGCGATGAAATTTTTTTGTTTCAAATATATTTATTTTCTTTGCATACGCAATCTGTAACACTTAACGTATATAAAACCATTAGAAAATAATAATGAATACATCAAAAAGAGAGTAAAACATGTAGTTGCATTATATACATTTAATAACGAAATCTGTGACATATCGCTATAAAATAAAATTATATGTTAGGAATACAAAAGCCAAATTTCGAATATTTGCGAACCATTTGTGCACTAAACTATAAATTTTTTATTTTAATAAAAGGAAAATATAAGCTTTGTTACTAATTGATCTAGTTAACGTAGCCAATCTGGTGATAATATTATTTAGTGACTGTAGAAACCCTGTATGTTTATGCATTTGGGTACAGGAAGCCATAGCAATCCCCAGAGATACCGGCCTGGAAAGGGAAGTAAACTGACACATCTCCCCAGACGATAGCAGTGCGTCATCATTACGTTCTTACGTCATTGATTGATCAACACGTGCTAGCGATATATGTGCTCAGTTTGCATTACGTCATCAGTATGTCACCCAGCAATTTACCAATCAGCACATCAGATCCAATGTAAATAGTGAGGTCATTTTCTCATTTGTATATTTTAAAGACACGGTTTCATACCACATTTTTTGCTCACCCGTTAGAATGTTCGGTGTTTTTTCTGTTTTGGTTTCAAGAAACTAATATGCATCTAATACTGTTTCTTTTTCTTTTTATACCATTGAATGTCATTGAACATCTACATCATAGAAGACAGTTGGGAAATCAATTAAATTTAAAAGAAATAATAGTTTAGAAAAAAAGCGTTTGCGAATATATTGCACTAAAATGATTATGATGATACGGCAGTGATGATGATTATGAAGTTAATAATGACATTGATTATGATAATGATTCCCCCTGCCACCCCTGATCTAGACAGATAATTTTGTAAACATATACACGCCAGTTGAAGTATATCTTAGCTTTACATATTTAAAATATTAAGGGTTATCAATTTACTAATTTACTAATTTACTTTTACTTGTAGAAAGCAAGAAATTGCATTTTATAACATCACAATTTCAACATTTCGATCTGTCAACGACTAAAATTTATGTTCAGTTATAACTTTCGCCGTGGCTGCAAATGCCTGGCCATACCTATACTTTAGTATGTGCCAACATATCCCTCCACCCACCCCACCCCCACCCCCCACCCCCACCCCACCCCCACCGAAACAATTCCAGTGAACGCCCATGATGCTGATGATACTACCAATAATACACATGGAGAAAATCTTGAAATAATTGTAATTTCGTTTTTTATATTGTCCATGTGGCACATGTAAACATTTTCTCCGCCTCAAGTAAGTAAGCTTTTAAAAATACGGCTTTTACTATTGCAGTTAAGAAGAGATTTGTTTTCTAACAAACTTGTTATCTGCCGCAGAAGGCAATTTGCGCTGCAATCCCGAGACCTAATTAGTGCGGCGCTCGTAAACGTGAAAGGTAAACTCGGCCGACAGAAGGCGCAACATGACAGTTAAGTAACTTGTGTTTACCTACATGCGCGCGCTGATTCAAATTACACCCCACACGTGCATCTCGGTGTCGTGGCGGCCGTATCACGAGATCTCTTAATACGCCGCGACAACAACGTCCACTTTGACGTGGGCTCCGTTTCTAGGCGGGAAACAACTCCGGCAACTCGCTGTTACTTGAGAGAAAGAAAACACATGCACCAATTAAGCACATTACGTAGCACCGTTTCTTAAGGATAGCGTACACTGCACTCGACTTTAAATACGTTGCGTCCGATTGAAAAGTTAATGTTTGTTTTATTTATCGACACCACTAGAGCACACTGATTTATTAATCATCGGCTATTGGATGTCAAACATTTGATAATTCTGACACGTAGTCATCAGAGGAAACTGCCTATATTTTTCTATTATCGGCAAGGGATCTTTTATATACACTTTCCCACGGACAGGATAGCACATACCACGGCCTTTGGCTAGCTGCGGCGACTGATTCAAAGACATAATTATGATTTCCAGTACTGTGTATATGTCCAATTTGTTAAACTATAGTATGAATATTTGACATATGGTTTATAATAATGATATGTAATGATTAGTAACTTTTCGTAGCGAGTTGGTTATTCTCTTTATTACCCATTGTCAATTTTAACTGATTTTTAATGTAAAAATTCCTCTGCTGTCTACAACAAAGCTATCAGCCATTACGTCATATAATCTTACGCGCATTACATGACCTAATATGAGTGACGTCATAGCATAACGGCGTACTTTTTACAGCCAAATGTTTACAGTACAAAATAATACGACTGTAGTTGCATTAGAAAATAATTATTTTTATACTACTAAAGCCGCTGCTTAAGAAAAAATATATGAGTCAGTTTTTTTTCTGTAAATCTTTATAGTTCGGATAACATATGTGTAATCTGATTCATAAATGGGAAGCAACCAAACAAACGTCATGATTTTTAAGCCAGCCAATCAGTGGCTGTAGAAGCAATCTGCACAATGTACAGTTTGAGATCGAAAATATATTATCCCGTATATTTGAGCCGATATGGGTAATAAAAAGGTATATGTAATACATTAATAATTATTAACGAGTACACTCATTGATAAACTCAAACACACGTTTAATAAGTGGTCTTGCTTGTCGTGGTGTTTACCGACTCTTCCGACAGTAAAGTGACCGTTAAGCGCGCCATAATCTACACGATCATGGTTTCTGTATGTAGTTTTATTTTTAAAGTATGGAGAGTCGTCAAGGTATATGGACATATAAAACTATCCAAATGACAATGAGCATAAATATAACAAGATGACGTTTGAACATTTTGGGTCAGTGTATGACAAACGGATCTATACGCAACCAATTTAGCCAGGGCCAAAGAGGTTAGTATTAGACGTCTAACATATGGTCATTGCATCATATGGATAAAAGAAATAGAGGAGAAACCCTCTTCCGTCATATATATATATATATATATATATATATACCGATGTGATGATCGAATATAAAAATCCATGTTCGATTGTTAACTGTAATTGTTCGTCCAATTCAGATGGTGCAAATCGTGTAAATATGTTGGATTTGGTGTTTGTTTTCATGTCTACATGGAGAAAACAGATATTAAATAGTAATTAAAGTTAAAATTGGACACGATAATAGGTTAATTATCCCCATAATTAAAATATTCCTTATGTTCATATAATGTATAATAGAATGTTGATCGGATGGTGTCAACCGATTATCACCAATAATTGAGGATGGAATTCCAACCGATTCCCACAACTACTAGTAATCAAAAGGCCGTGGTATGTGCTGTCCTGTATGTGAGAAAGTGCATATAAAAGGTGTCTTGCTGCTAGTGGAAAACTGTAGCGGATTTCCTCTAAGACTACATGTCATAATGACCAAATGTTTAACACCCAATAGCCGATGATGAATAAATCAATGTGTTCTAGCGGTGTCATTAAACAAAACAAACTTTAACTTTTCCACAGATGGGAAAGAAAACATATTGATATACTACTATATGGAACCAAAGAAAAAGGTTTTAGTATTAAATACGCACACTCTATCCTCCACTCCCCTGTTTTGTTACTGCGAGATAACGTGATAGATGAAATAACATTTCATTTGTTTATAGCTGTCTATCGCGTTACCGAGTGTCTACATTTTATAGAGTTGTTTACAAATGTTCCCCTTCGTCAATAAATGAATAGCTGCCATGCGTGATTTCTTACACGTGGGCGTACGCGCACTGTACGAGACTAGTGTTTTATTTCGCACTGTCTGAAGGTGTTTCTTCTCTAGAATAATTGGATACATTATAGTACGGCAGACACGATACCAAAGACGCTTGAGGCGAAAATAACACGCAAACAATTATTGGTAAAAATATACACAGTCAAAAAATGTCAAGTGTTACGTTGATTAATATCAACAAAGCGTGTGGATGTTTTTTTGTATATGATTAGACACGAAACAAATTCTTCTCTTTTTAATATGAACGTCACCTAGTCGGAACCATGGAACATCATCAAAAGAGAAAAATACATTTCTCATCCAGTGTAATTTTAATATAACGCAAATTGATTATTAATATGTTTGTATACATATAATTCATAGTTGACATTTAAAACAATATATTACAATTATTAAATTTGAATTTTACAAAGATTCAAAACTTTGTTTTTGACATGACAATAACGTGAAATCGGACTATTGCACAACAAACAGACTTCGCCGTAAAAACGTTTCCACTTATAAACAGATTTCACAATTGCAGTATTAAAATTTATTGAAAACTATCAAATATTATAATTTTTTTATAATTTAAAAAAAGAGAGAAGATTTTCTCATTATTTCTGCAAGAAAAGTACGTATTTCCAGTTTTCGTTTTTGCAGTCTTCAAGCCCCATATTTTATTATTTACAAATTTGATTAATAATTATCTTATTCATCCGTCACGTTTGACATAAGAGTGTTGAATTAAAACAAACAATTGTTGATAATTAAATTACAGGGTTAGTTCAATTGGTATTATAAAATATAATTTGGTGTTTTTTGTTGTTGTTATTTTTAAACGCGTCACTGATAAAGTTTCTTACAATTAAAAAACGGCAAATGTACTACGGTTCTAAACAAGAATATTTGGTAAAAATGCGTTGTATTAAAATATTATAACCTATGAGTATTTTCCTTAATGATATTTTAATATTTTCAATACTTTAATATTTTATAGACCGGTATATGTTCAACTTAAAGTCACGAGAACAGAAACTCGACTAACTATACAATTTTCTGTTTGGTTTTAAATATATATGAAGAGTTCAGACGCAAAACGCGATATACACCATTTTCTTTCGTGTTTTAGTTAAAGCCATTATTGTATATCAGTAAGGGCTAATCGTAGGCCCGCTGATTTGCCGCAAAGCGCGATTGATCGATATGAAATTGTATTGGGTAAATCCCGGTTTTTTGTTTTATCAAAACGCGATATACGCCAATTAAAAAAAAATCACGTTTACTGAAAATGAAAAAAATGGATATATCGGGTTTTGCGCCTAAACTCTTCATATATATATATATATATCTATGTATATATATATATAAACTTACTTCAACATACACACACACACGCACGCACGCACACAGACACACACACACACACACACACATATATACATATACATATATATATATGTATGTATATGTATATATATATATATATATATATATATATATATATATATATATATATGTATATGTATATATGTGTGTGTGTGTGTGTGTGTGTGTGTGTGTGTGTGTGTGCGTGCGTGCGTGCGCGTGTGTGTGTGTGTGTCTATGTGTGTGTGTCTGTGTGCGTGCGTGCGTGCGAGTGTGTGTGTGTGTATGTTGAAGTAAGTTTACCAGAAGAAAGGTCTCAGAACTGCTAGTTAGTTTATAATGATAATGTTTCAATATTTATAATAAGATTGGAAAAACAAATTGGTACAAAAACTAGAACAGAATAGTCAGTCAGATTATTTTATCATTAAAGGCGCACATCCTAGTCTCAACTCATAAAAATGGACACTAAGTTTAGTTAATCTACAAACCTGTAACACACATGAATAAAGTTACAACAGAGTGAAACAAGAGTTTGTGACGTTAAAACCGGAAAATATCCTTGAACAATAGACTAGAACCTACTTCTCAGACGCACGTGCGTTTTTAAAAATATGAAAAATGCATTTTGTGATATTAGAAACAACGGGATGACCAGAAACACTTTGGCTCTACGAAAAGGATAATCTAAGCAATAAAATATAAGTAATGTTAGATCTCAGTGATCATAAACGGTTCTAATAGTGAAACATATGCTGTAGTGTTTAAAAACTAGGGTCTGTCCCTTCGATAACGCTTGGTACCTAGTTAAATTTGTAAATTACATCCTGCGATTAGTTCCAGCTATATAATATTAATATCAATTAATATAATAGCAGTTGCTCAACTTCATACATCATATTTTTACTTGTGTATTGTATCCAGTAATAATGTAGCGTTTAATACGTAATTTATCTCAAAGATTGGAAAGTAAAATAGGTTGTAGGCATAATTATATGTGACTGTTTGGCAATAAAACAGAATGCGGGTTGGGGTCAAAGTAAATGAAGGGTTTCGAATAACACATGGAATCTCTGGGTCAGAGAGTGTTTCAGTCAGTGTGGGAAGAAAACAAACACGATAATTGGATAATTGTGTTAAAAAGTCACATTATTTATAATTTCGTATATTGAACATAGCGGTAACGTTAAAAAGGTAATTAAACAATATTACTTTTTTCTTTCTAAAACCTTCTTTATAAGAAAGCACTATTGCTATAAGAAAGGATATTTTATTTCCTAAAGAAAATGTATAGTTTCTTACAACATCACCCGCATTAATGCTAAAATATAATCATCTTTAATAATGGTATTATATTAAACTAATGCATCTTGTATGTATATACATACACAATTAATAATATCATTTGTATGGCACGTTAGACAGGTGATATTCTTTATACTACACATTACATTAACACACGACTTCTTTGTCTCGAACTCTTTGAAAATTACACTCGTGTCAAAATGACTTGTTTTCTCCACATGCTGATATTTTCTGTAATCAATTACCCCACCGTCAGAAAAGGTGGCATCAATTTCACCATCACTAACGCCGCATTACTCCCCTATCCTTTTGTAAATGATGTTCATTTGCTTTACAAACAAAATCGATACTAACTGTCACTGATGAAATGGATTACGGTTTACAGCGCTATCATGTAAACTCCATTACGCTTCAGCGCTTCAATCGTTTATTTATGAGAAATGTACAATATTGTGGCTTTCCATGTCCGTGGAAAATAATTTGTTTCGTCTCAATTCGCCATGAAATTTCTATTACAGCCGCCCTCTTAGAGGGCACGTCATTATTTTTCCGATTTGTTAATTTCTTATTCGCCTGCACGTGGTAGCGGAAAAGCGCAATATGTCAGTTTCTAATTAAATCAAATTACCCTATGACAATAACCGGAATGAATTGGTCATCAGATTTTAATCAGTTCATGTACATTTCCCAATGCACGATGTAATTGAGATTAATGACGGGCTGTCATTCATGAACAACTGATCATTAGTGCGGCCAATGAACACTTCGACGCGCCGGTTACGAGGATTTGTACAACAAGCGACATGGCGGTGCGGCGGTGTTGCCAAATAGCGGCCCCGTGTTTAATGAACACATCTGGGACCGAGATAGACAGGTCACGTAACCCTCACGTCCGTCTTAGTCGTCAAACCAGGCAAATAGGCACACGTTTATACACCCGGAGTCAATATCAAATTAATGTTTTAAAAACAATGACCCCCAAAAAAGATAATGATAATGATAATGAAAGAAAGAAAGAAAGAAAGAAAGAAAGAAAGAAAAAAAAGAAAGAAAGAATGAAAGAAATGATTTAAAAAAAAAGATGTAATGCAAGGTTTCAGTGGAAACAATTATATACTGTTAAAATTTGTTTTGTTTAACGATTAATTAATCATTGGCTATTGGATGTCAAATATTTGGAAATTCTGTCTCGTAGTTTTCTATTAGCAGCAAAGTTTTATAAGAAAGAAGGAAGGAAATATAAATACAAAGAAGAAAGAACACCGTCACGACTTGAAAATCATTATCACAACCAAAATAATAATTATTATAATAATAATAATAATAACATTTTTAATAAAGTTAAAGTAATCAAAACACATCCTAAAAGTTTAATTAAGTGAGGCGTTCACCTGTTTTCAATACATCATATTGATATATTTATATTCTTTTCAAATTAATTTTCTCTTCTCTAAATGGCCTAGTCTGACTGTCACGAATGATTACCTTATTAAAACTAATAATGGCCGGCCCATGATACGGGTAACTGATACGTGCGCTCGGAACTAACCTCTGAAACAGGTAGAGAGAGAGAGAGAGAGAAAGAGGATGCGGGTTTAACGAGACTACTGCGAGAGTGGCTGTTACATACCATAAATTGTATCTGTAACGAGTTGTTTCGAAACGAAAGCAAGTTATTTTTATTTTTTTGTTTTTTAAGTTCAAGTTAAGTTGCAACTCATCAGCTGAATACATAGCATAAAATAACACAATATAGCTATAATACAAAATACACACGTTTCAAACAATTAGTTGTATTCTAAATGGTATTTAACGGACACGAACGTAACATTCTACATATCCTCAAAAACTAGGTTAAACAACATTTAAACGGCTTTTCCAACTAAAACCTACATATGTTACTATTAACATAGTTTTGGTAGTGTTAATTTCAATGGAAAAGTTTGACTTTGACATTTGGACCATCAACATGGTTCAAATAATAAAATGTTTTCTTTAATCTATAACTAACACATGCGGTGTATCTCCGTTTTGATACAACAATCTCACACAGTGCTATTTTTAATGAGTGTGCAAGAATAAAAATGTTTAATACTCTGCAAATCGGTGACTTGATTATATACCTTCTATACAAATTAAAATTATTGGGTTTAATAAAAGAAAATCATTTTGGAAAACAAAGAAAGATAATAATAGTATATTTTGGTGTTGTTATTATTAATGTTGTTGTTACTGGTGATTGTGGTGGTAGAAGTAGTAGCGATTTTGGTGTAGATGGGGGATGAAGAAGAAGCAATTATGCTATCAGTTAAGAGTAAATAAATCTTTATAGCTTATTTCACTTCTGTAATTATAGCGCGCGGCCAGTTGCCCCTAAACTGTCCGTAAACAAATACGAACAAGTGCCTTTTTAACGTGTCTTTTAGTTTTCACGTGCCCTTTTTATGTAGCTGGAAACCACCCTATATTACTGCGGCGCTGATTAAAAAAATTATTGGCTAGGTAACGCTTTAATAGCTAAAAAAGGTAAATCAGTTATATCATTAACAATTTACACCTCTTCACAATCATAGAGTAAAATTAACCTTAAGAAAAAACATAATAGAATATGTTTAAATATGTTAAATCTGAGCTATATTTTACGGTTTTACCAATGAAAATAATTATACGGTAGTTGTAAAGCTGTTGGACAATTGTGCACAAATAAATGATAATACACTGCCCTGTTTTAAATAAACGTGCATCAACAATCCAGGGGGTCGAAGCTTAAATCACGAATAAATGATAATACACTGCCCTGGTTTAAATAAACGTGCATCAACAGTCCAGGGGGTCGAAGCTTAAATCACGAATATTCTTATTCCGTGTATTGATAGGTTTTTACAAACGCGCAGCGCTCTGCAGGTGACTGGATCAAGTCGCGGTAACGGAAGTGTGAACGCCACTTTCACCTGGAACTGAGCGACAGCCCACGGGCCTACATTTCTTCATCTACAGCTTTCATTAGACCATCAAAGCATTATTTACTCGAGCTTCTAAAGACGGCTAAATATTTGTGTGACGGTATTCCCAAGTTTGTATACACTACATGCGACGAGTCTCACTTCTGCCTAATTTGAATTGACATATCTTTCTGCGTGTGGTATCATAATTGTTATCTTTCTAAATAAATAGCGTGATCAATATGCCCGTGCAGACCGTGTATGTTTATGTTTACCTGAAAATGTTTGAAGACCTGCAGTCAGCTGTTATACGCCAGGAAAAACACAACCATGCCTTTCTCAGATGTTTACAAAGTCAGTAAACAACGTCAATTTGTCGGTATTAGTCTCGTTATCAAATCCATCCGGAGTTTCTAAACAAAATAAGATGTGCTAATGATTTTTACCGGAAGAAAGTATTTCGCAGTTGGGTACATGCATATCAAGGACGATCAGTTTGAATTTCAAAGGTATTTCTAAATTGCTAATATTATTTGGGTTTAAATAAGTGGAAAAAGACGAAAAACAAGAAAAACAACAAGACAAAGAAGAAAAATGAAAACGAGAGAAGCAAGAAGAAGGAGGAGCAGAAGAAGAAAAGGAAGAAGAAGAGAGGAATAAAACAAGGAAATGACGTAATAAATGTCCATTATCGACATTCAGATCCAGCAATAACCTTAAGTGGCATAAGAAGAATGTCATACCAAAGAAGCAATTTTGATAAACATGACATGTTGTCAGTGTAACATTTTTTTGAGCTGTTACATTAGTTATATTTTTTTTAACGAAAACACCAGCATAAACATTTCAAGACGTTACAACATTTTTCTTTATTTCTTTAATTATTTGTTCTTTCTTTCATTATTTCTTTCTTTTTCCTTCTTTGTCTTGTATTTTCTATGATAAGACGTCAGAACTTACAGCGATCAGCTCTATCTAATCACTAACAACAGTAACCGAGTTAGGGGCGGAATTGAGCTCAGTCGGTTGAATGCTCGCTTGAGGTGCTTGCGTTGCAGGATCGAACCATCTCAGTGGATCTATTGAGCTGATTGTTTTTTTTTTCTCTTTCCAACCAGCGAACCACAACTTGACAAAGGCCGTGGTATGTGCTTTCTTATCTGTGGGAAAGTGCATATAAAAGATCCCTTTTTGCATTATAAAAAAATGTAGCGGGTCAGAATTACCAAATGTTTGACATCCAATAGCCGATGAGTAATTAATTAATGTGCTCCAGTGGTGTTGTTAAATAAAAACAAACTTTTTTAAATCGTGATTTATTATTTTTATTACACTTGTCGATAGTCTTACAGATACTATATGTTGTCTATGCGACGGGATTTAGCTCAGCCGGTTGAGTGCTCGCCTGAGGTGCTTGCGTCGCAGGATCAAACCATCTTGGCGGATCCATTCAACTGATTGTTTATTACTCGTTCCAACCAGTGCATCACAACTGGTCAAATGCCGTGGTATGTGCTTTCCTGTCTGTGGGAAAGTAATGTAAAAGATCCCTTGCTACTAATGGAAAAGTGTAGCGTGTTTCCTCTGACGACTATGAGTCAGAATGACCAAATGTTTGACATCCAATAACTGATGATTAATTAATCAATGTGCTCGGTTAACTGTTTCCATTGATAGTATTTAGGCGTTACTATTTACGATTAGGGTTTTGCTAGTTTTGTACTGTTTTCATTGCTTTAAGTCGGATTACATTAAGAGAAGAAAACAAAACGTCTTTATTAATATAAATTACAAAAGTAGCAAGTTCTGCATTTGTTTGTCTAGGGACTATATAATTTAGAGATTACTTACTTACTTACAAGTTTTTGACACGCCTATATCGAATTAAAGACACTTGCTGGAAACCCAGAACACAGTGCGGTAGACCGGGGTTGGACAAAAGGTGCTATTGCTTTATTTGGTTAATTGGTTATTTATAATCGATAAAAGTAGTGGGTGAACTTTCTAATGAACATAACTTTATTGTCGTTTTAAAGTTTTATATATTAATATATACATATGTACATATATTTTGTACACAGTTTCAAATAAATGGCGTCTGGAACATGTAATGTATTCCATATTTGAAACAGGTGTCCGGGATATACATGTGGCGGTATTTTAAAAATATCACATTTGGAAAATTTCAAACCACTGTCATGGCATTGACAACGCGGAAATGTCTTATCTGAAATCTAAATCTACATTTTTTAAACAAATGTACAGCTTTTCCATTCTAGACCGTAAGGAAAAAACATTTGAAACTCCACATCCCAGTGAAAAATAAACAGCACAAAGAAAACGCGTGTTTGTTTTAAAATATCTTTTCATGTTGCTTAACAGCTATAGGAAGTGCGGCACACGACCCCGGGAGATGTTTTGGTAAAGAAATAAACATTGTATCCTGTTAGGAATTACATGGCGCGCAATCGCACGTGCGTCGCACATTGACTTACACTAACAAATAAACTCGAACACGTCCACGAAACACACAATAATGACAGGCTGTTGAATACCAACACCATATGAGCTCTTTTATTCAAAATTTTGCTTGCTTGCATTCGTGAATAATAAACACATTTTATCAACAGAAATAGACACGCAATATGATTTGATTATTTCAATTGATCCACAACTGTCTATGGAATTCGTTTTCATTTTGCTCGCGGATATTTTTTTCTTTTTTCTTTCCTTTTTGTCCTTAGCTGGAATGCATCATCGTTGATATACCAGCGCGCTCTGTGTACAATACAGGGCCAAGGTTATCAAATCAAATTAAACCCTTTTCCTGTTAACGTGATAATCTGAAACAGATTTATTGTGAGACATTTCAAAGTCGGAGAATCGTCCATTTCCACTGAACTTGACGACAGAGTCGAACTGGTGCTCTCACGTGAAAGAGAAATTAATTTCAACAGATGTGCGGAATCGTTTCTACACAAATTAGCAAGAACATCATTTAGATATGTATACGGGCTATATTACGAAATGACAGCCAAAGCAAGAATATTTTTATTTTGTTCTGTAATAGCTTGGAGAACTTAATACCACTTCCATTATTCGCAATCAATAAAGTTGCTTTGTACAATGATGCACATTTCAGCGCAACTGATAAAAAACACAGCTACAAAGGGAGACAAGGTAGCTAGCTACGCGCATGTCAATGGTCATCCTTATAGGTTGTAGTATACGAAATAAAATCTCATAGGCGACCATGTTAACATTTGTGTTTAAAAACACTATATATGCAATATATCAACCAAACTATGACCCATAAATATTAGTACTACAACCCCTACCTCAAAGTATTAACTGAAGAAAATTGTACTTTTCATGGCTCATTTTCGGTATAACCAGATGTTTTTACAACGCCCCTAGTTTCGCACAAACTTTGAGTACCTTTTTCTACAGGTACCCCTAACATGTTTCAAGCACAAGGCTACTTGACTCAGTGGTACTAGATGAAATAAAACTGCATACATTTTTGTCCAGATGAATCTATTTTTTACAACCAACACACTCACATTTATCACCAATCACAGGACTTGTGGTGTTCACTTCTCTATCAAAAGTTCGTTGCACCTCAAACTTTGACCCAGCCGGAAGTTATTTGGTTTAGTACTACCTTTAAGAGCTGGACGCTGACTGTAGTTCAGTAGTAGAGAACTCACCCAGTCGGACTGTAATCAGGGCAGAGTTCAGCCAGACCGAGCAGAAAAACGTCCACTAGACTAGTTTATGCGCTTTACATTAAACCAAATGACTACATCGGGGACTAGTGAAATACTAGCAGTTGGCGAACGTTAGCGTCGCTAACTGTTACTGAATTCAGAGCTTGGCAACCCACGGCTTCCGTCAGTAGATCTGACCAGGTGACTTTTGTTGGACCAATCAAACCATATCTAGCAACATTTTGCCAACAATCCAAGCCCTTAACGTAAGTTGGTCTAATACGTGGAAAAAAATAATATATTTGTGCTGATTATTTATTTATTTCGTATTTATTCAGCAAAATAATACATGCATCAAAGACACCGTATGATTAATGTATTAGTGTTAAACGTTAACCCCTTCCCTCCCCCCCCCCCTACAATTTTTTTTTAATTCAGTAGCTGTGCGAGTTGACCATACACCACATCAATGCAATTTATCAAAATATTGCATCGAAGTGTAAAAATACTACGGCATTCCTTGAAAAGATTTTAACATATATTTGTAAAAGCACCTTTTATATTTCCAATATGGATGACTTTATGACACCCAATAGCCGATGTGTATTTTGTTTATGCTGGGGTGTCGTTAAACATTCATTCATTCTTTGATTCGTTATAAACGGAAGGTGATCTCAGTGTCGAGTACTCGTCTGAGGTGCGACGGGGTAGGATCAATCACCGTCTGTGGATCCGTCGGATTATAATCCTTGCTGCAATCTAAATGTGCACAGAGGATTCATTCATTTCGTTTCATCTCATACATCATTATTATCACTGCAGGTGTAATTCGTCATGGTTATGGTATGAGCATTTAAATTGTGTTTGGTTGCAAGCAATATTAGTAACCAAATTGTGATAAATGTGTTCGGTATGGAATTTCGATTTAAAATGAAAATAATAAAATACATCATCAGGGCACCGTTTTACGAAGCGATCTTAGCGCTAAGACCATCTTAAGTGTATAACTACCTTATGTACTTTAAGTGATCTTAGCGCTAAGATCGCTTCGTAAACTGGGGCCCTGACCTATATTTGAAATAATGGGCTAAGAAATTTCAAAATATGTGAGAGACTTTATTACTGGTGTTAATGCATGTGGGTTATTGAACATACGGGATAGGTAACTATCTCCTCTTCTCTGTTTATCAAACACATCACCTAGAAGTGCGTGTGGTGGGCCGGGCCGCCACGTGTACCTAAACATTTCACGACCGGCTGTGTGCCTATTGTATCTCGTCACCTCACAGTTGTTGTTGCGGCGATGACGCCTCAATTTAGTCAGGTATGCGTAGACAGGAGGGTACTGCTGGCGAGAGCGCACCTGCGGCCACCTGCGACCAGGAACGCACAACTAGTACCACGTGTTCAGGAAGAATAGCGCTGGAGGTTGCTCGCTATATTGGCTTTTACATGTGACGTTAGAACAATGTGTTAAAGGCTCGAAGAATTTAAAGTTTGTGTAAACCATTTATATATACATGTGTATAAGAATATTCATACATATATTTATTACCCATATGGTTAAAACTATTTTGATTCATATCAAAGTGATACGTCCCACTTGGCGTTGCGCCAGTGAAACGTCACACTTCAACGTCATCGGTTGTCGCACTATAACATTACTGGAACGTCAACCAAACGAGATGAGTGATTATAAATTAATAACGATTATGGGCAATAAATAGGATATTAAACTCGCAACCATTTCGTATTATGTTTATGTCCCTCGTGAAATAATTTCTTTCCATTGTATACTAGGGACATACACATGATACGAAATGGAAGCTCGTTTAATATCCTATAAATAAAAAAATACAGACAAGTCATTTCATTTTACGTAATGCTAGGTACACTGTCAACTGCCATGACGAAAGCTAGCCAAGTCGACGGCAGCGTTGTATTTTTCCCAACTCACGACGGATGCGCTCAGATTAACAACTAATGGGTTATACGACGTCAATCGAGTTGTAAGAGCGCTCAGACTATCAACTGGATAGTCGCAGAGAAGTTGCGAGAGCAGAAAGTTGGCCCAATCTATCTTAGCAGTCGGAGCCTAGTATTAGATGTACATGAGTTGGGATATTTCTCGTTCCAGCCAGTGCACCACGACTGGTGTATCAAAGGCCGTGGTATGTACTATCCCGTCTGTGGGATGGTGCATATAAAATACCCCTTGCTACTAATGGAAAAATGTAGTGGGTTTTCTCTTAAAGACTATATGTCCAAATTACCAAATGTTTGACATCCAATAGCCGATGATTAATAAATCAATGCACACTAGTGGTGTCGCTGAACAAAAAAAAATCTTAAACCCTTTATCTGGAAGCTCGACTCATTTGCCGTCGACAAATTGAAATTGTTTTAGTTTCTGACCCTCAATCATATATATCAAAATCCTGGATCCGGCCATTGCGAGCGCTCGCACTCCTCAACGCGACAATCATGATCCTACGTACAGTGAACAGCCGAGGCAGCTACGTCATCGGTTCGCCAACACGTGGCGGATCTCGTGTATGTTTCAGCTGATCAAACTCAATTTGGCCGCCAGTCTCACGAGGAGTGATCGCCCTCTGATGTGTCAAGGAAGATAAATGTCTGTTTCCGCGCGCTCTGTCCGCCACTGTATCAAGATAATGTATGCTAGTCAACTGGTATTCGGACACTGTGGACACAGATGCAGTAAGAGACTGACACTGTGACGGAGAGAAATCGTTTCCCGCCTCAAACACAAGAGAATCGGTTTGCATTTCGACAAATACGATTACGATTATTGGTATTGATATCTTAGTATAAAGACTATAGTCTATATGTACTGTACTTGTAATCGTAACTGGGACCAAAACTATGCTTTACAACAAATGGACCGGCATCGGTGGCGCAGTGGTTAAGCCATCGCATTACAGGCTGGTAGGTAGTCCAACTGGGTTCGCAGCCCGGTACCGGCTCCAACCCAGAGCAAGTTGTTAAAGCGAGGGTCAACTCAAGTATGAGCCTGGTGTGTTGGAAAGATGAATACCCGGACGACCAACACATACTGACACTTTAAGAAATGAAAAACGCGTAATTTTAGAGTTAATAAAAACCCATTATTATTCCTGTTAACTGGGGGCAGCCATTTTGTTTTGTTTTTGTGACGTCCGGTGGTATAGCTTGGGGCGAAGTGACATCAGCTCCGTCCAACGCCTCTATGCACAGTGTAACTAAACGCTCTAATTTACGACAAGGCGATTCACTTTCATCAACCTGACTTGTAAAACAACATAAATGACTTGATAGTATAATAAACTATTTAACTAAATATATTTCAATTTGCATCAGTAGAACGAAATGGGAGTTATAGTATTTTACTCTTTTGAAAAATCCAAATAACAAATACACATTAATAGGCCTATTGGCAGGATACGTTCGAGCAAAAACGGCCACTCACGATACCCAAATGATAATTTTCTTTTCTTTGGGACTACGTAATTGGTCAGTTTTGTGATTTTAGATGGGAAAGTACTTAATCAAGGGTTTTACAGAATTACTTACAGTAATAAAGCACGACAGCTGATAATGTCCATTACGATTTGAGGGGTGTCCGCGCGATTATCACACAATACCCTGTGATCTTAATAAAAGAGGCACGTCTTTTTAGTGTTTGTGGACGTTACCCGGTATATATTCTCGTAAAAATAAGAATGATCATTTTCTGGTATCAACTAATTACTGGAAAACAGTCCAAGTTGTCATTATTGGTGTACACATTATTACTGAATGATGTTAATAATAACTTTTATAATCACAAATGGATTATGTATGTTAAATCTGTTTTAGATGATATTGGTTGTACATATATATGGTTATCACAATGCAATGCTATTACTAGTGCTTCCATGTTGAAAACGTAGATTAATACAAAACTTACGGATCAGTACTTACAATCATGGTATACTTGTATTGATAACTCGTCCAAAGCTTCAAATTATAAATTATTTTAAAATACTGTTGAATTTGAGACACACATCACAATTATAGAGAGAAAACATTGGTTTCCATTATTACGCTTCAGATTATCAAACCATAATCTTCCAATTGAAACGGGCAGATGGAAAAATGTACCACTACAAAATAGAATATGTCCACTGTGTAATAATTACGATATCGGAGATGAGTTTCATTATATATTTACATGTTTGTTTTTCAAGAATGAAAGAAAGCGTTACTTACCATCTTTCTGTCAGTCTAAACCAAATATATATAAATTTTATAAATTATTCAACTCTAAGAAAGCTGGTGTCCTTAAAAAACTTTCTATATTTTGTAATCTAATTATGAATACTTTCAAATCCTCTGGCTGATATTCTGTGTATGTTTTGTATTTATTAATATGGATTTATTGTATTTATGTACATTTATGTACATCCACCATCTTGTTACAATTATATTGACTGCTGTATGTATATATATCCTCATATGCCGTAGACTACGGCCTGAGTGTAAATAAAGTTCAGTTCAGTTCAGACACAGTGTCTGGGGATCGTCTAAATATACACCTGCCAATCAGGAATCACGGAAAGAAAAGACCAATTAACCAAGAAAACACTCCGATTATTATTTCAGTACGTGGGTTAATTATGTACAAAACATAAGACAGTTATTTCAACACTTTAACAATGGTGGTTTATTTTGTATTAAAAAATAATATAATAATATATACTTGGTGCTGGCTTACTGGGATGGATATTATTACCGAACATTGCGATGCATCCGCAAAAATCAGGTATGTTTTGTTTCTTCAGTTCGAAGACTAATTCCTGACGTAACACGTTAGGTATTACGTAACCACCAGCTCGCCAGAGGGCGTATTCACTGGGATGGTACAAAATGGCTGCGCCCGTTATATATAATAGCCGTCACAGTTAAGCGTTTTATTAATTAACTATACGATTATACTTGTTGATATTAAGCAATAATATGCATTATATATCGTCGACTATGCATACCAGGCCAAATGCCTTAATTGTCCCCTCCTTTAAGGGCTGACATGGGCAACAGGAGCCAAGAAAGCCCAAGACAGTGTAGTTTGGAGAAATCTTATGTGGGCCGCATGTGCCACAAGGCACTAAGAGGATAAGAAAGTAATTGGCTAACCAACACCTACCCCACTGTCCTAGACAAACAGTCCAGATAGCTGAGGTGTGTGCCCAGGACATCGTGATTGATCCTTAATTGAATATAAGCACGAAAATAAGTTGAAATGAAAAAAAAAAAGACGACAAGCCAATCAAATGTTTTGGGGTGGGTTTTGTTCTTGTTTTTTTTTTGCTTTTGTTTGTTTTGTTTTTTGTATTGGTACAGATCCCCTTTCCTCTACGTTTCTAGTACCCTAATGAAAGTATTCGAGTTTCTAAAGTTGTCTGAGATTACCAAATGTTTCACATCCAATAGCCGATGGTTAATAAATTAATGTGCTCTAGTGGTGTCGTTAAAGAAGAATTTTTTTTTTAAAGTTGACATTACTGTCTCGCCTTTACCATTAACATTAACGTTTCGCGTTTAGGTCAGTTACCCCACCAACTATAAGTCCTAGGTCAGTGAAACTTGGTTTATAGTCAACGTGTTGTTGCAGTTACGGATGTTTTATCACAGTGCACCGAACAAATGTATGGTAGGCGAGACATTTAATTCCGCGAAATTCTTGTTTTTTAATAATTTATTCGCGAAATTCTTGTTTTTTAATAATTTATTTAGCTTTCTACTTAGTAACTCCTAGATAACTTATTTGAATTCGTGTCAATGTGTACACCACAATAGTCACCAGGACCGCGGGAGAGAACGGTTGAATGTGAACTGTCGGTAAGGTCAGGTTGGTTATTGTAACACGATTATGACAAAGCGAACAACAAAAACACCTACAAGCATTTCTATTAATTTGCGCGTCTGACAAACGGACATACGGTGTCTGGCTTCACAATGTCAGATTTGCTAACAAAAAGCTTAATTAGGAGACATTATGCAATCAAACATTACTCGAACGCAAGCGCAGTTATTTCTTTAGAAAACCGCACGATGTCTGTCGAGTGTGTGTATTATGTTTGTATTGTGTGAGTATTGTGTTTGTATTGTGTTTGATCGCTTGTTGTGTACAAGTTGACAACTTCAGTTCAGTGGCGTTAATGAAATATAATTTCTTCATCAATGTGTCACATTCTTTTGTCGTGAGTTTACTTCAGTCGATTTTTTTCTTCTTCTTTTCCATTTGTGTCAATAGAGAAATAACGCACGGGATGTAACGGGTGCAGCAATTTTATTTAAAGAAATCACCAATGGGCAAATTGTGGAGTAGAAATCGTCAAAAGCCAGAGATTATCAAAGTAAAAATTAGTGCATACCGGTCCACACTCTTTTACCCTTAATACAATTTTGTCCTCCCATCTTGCAACATACATGTGTGTGTGTGTGTGTGTGTGTGTGTAACGTATATCGTCAGTTAATTGAATATGTTTTAATTAGAATGTATCGGTGACCGAGCGGTTATTGTGGTGATAATTTTTAACTGAGGGTGATTCGGTTCCATGGGTTCGAGTCTCGGCATGAAAGACAATAAAATTTGTGCAGCCAAAAAGGAATTTTATCCTCTGTGCCGGAGCGTTAATAAAATACTAGTACCCTTACACTATTACGAAATTAAAACTGCTTTTATCATCATTGCATTTGTCAAGAAGTTGAAATCTGTGCAAAATCTTAAAACGTCAATATGGCTGGATCTTGGGATTTTGTTCTCTGTTCTTATAATTTGTTTTCCTATCAATACTTTAGGTAAAGTCTCCGTGCATGTCAAGCAGAAAAGAATAATCGTTAGAAAAGCTGATTTTGGGCCGAGACCGAATGCCAGCTTCCACACTGTATCGACTTTCACGACGAATGAGCTTGACAAATGTGCGCCTGGCAACAGTAAAATTGACATCTTGTTCTTGGCAGATGTCAAAGTATTCACGAACGTGTCTAATTACCCGCTGAGGTATTGTCAAACACCCGGCCGAGGTGTACAATCAGTGACAAACAAATCAACACAGTTAACTAAATATTAGCACAAAAATCAAAGTGTAATACCAGTTATCCGACTATAATTTTAATCAACTCAGACTGTGGGCCTAATCTAAACACGGTTATTACACTAGATCGAGAACACGGTGGTTTCTCTTCTGACGGCTTCTGTCCCGATAAATTCCGCCATCTCTGATTTTTCTGCGGCGCTAATATTTTCGTCTGCGTCTTTTTTTTCTTTGCGTCATATCATCGCGCACTAATGATTGTTATTAACCTCTTCAAAGTGGAGAGTTCCACCTGAGCACGTGCTGATGTTTTTGTCTTTTTTTTGAGAAAAGAGCCGTGATTTTCTTCTCGGAAAAACAGTGTGAGATCAATAAACGGTTCTAATTACATGTACCTACTAAAGAACACAATAGCCATTACTGGCGAACGTGACGGGGTCTATTTGTTTACACAGAAATGTCTACATGCATCTTCATCAGCAACAACAACTATCAATATTGTTTTTGTTGTTTTGCTGCTGCTACTACTGCTGCTGTTGTTTGTTATCTTTGTTTTGAGACTGGGGTTTTTTTTTTTTGGCAATAAACTAGTTTGTTTTCTTTAAGATTTACGGATCATAAGCATACATATCTTACACGTTTTAGATAAACACAACAGAAATGTTTTATAAATAGAGTTTTTAGAATTAAAGGGTCTCTATATTAGTAACATAATAGCGAACTCTCCTTAAAAATATTTATTTATTTTTGTTGTAAAATGTACAAAATATACCTTCAAGTATACACCCATAAAAAATATGACCAAGTATTTTGAAATAAGAAGACAAACTGAACATCTAAAGAGTCTCAGTGCAAGACGGTGAAGTTGTACGGGTGCATGTTTTGCAATGTAGCTAGGTGAGAGACGCAAATATATATATTGTTTTATAGTGAATGATTCTTTAACGAGTAGACCACTGTTTACGCCCAGTAACTGCAGTTTTACGTTTTATTGAACGTATATATAGCATTCAGTTAAGTCATAGAGCACCCGTCGTGTGTGCAATGTTGGATCAATACTTATCAACGGAATCACTGAGCTTTTTTCAATGCAGCCACAGCTGGTATGTCAAAAGCTACATGGTGTTGTTTCCTTTCTATAAAGAATATTCTAATAATCGAAAAGAGCAGGCAGCGTCATGGCACCGTGCTTCTTCTCTAAACTGTAAACTTCCTGGTGTTATTGTATAAAAATAACCATACATGGTGTTCTTTCCTTTCTGTAAAGAATATGCTAACAATCGAAAAGATAACTCAGTGTCATATGGGGGGGGGGGGGGGGGGGGGGGGGGGGGAATGGGTTTCTTCTCTTAACTGTAAACTGGGGTTATTATTATATATTTGCTATTAAATAGCCGTTGACAACACAAACTGCCCGAGTTCCGTCAACAAGACATTCTTGTCTTTCTTCCGTGCACACCTGGGAGTAATTAGTTTATATTAGTTACCTAAGCGCCTTTAAACTATTTATCATAATAATTATATACGGCAGGTTCATGTTAAGGGGAAACCATTGATCTGTCCACGCACCACTGAATTTGGCTCTACTGAACCCCGATCAGTCGAAGAGAGATGGCAAATAAAACGGAACCGTGGCGTGATGGACCAGGTGTCGTGGATTCCCACCAGGTACACGTTTAAAAGTTAACCATGGTACTGTTGCATACAATCTGCAACCAGCTTGTCAGCTAAACGCAGCAGCAATACCTCTTTGAAGGATTTCCCCCCCTGTCTCATCACATCTCGCTAGCTGTCCACTCACTGTCCGGATGTGCTGACCAGCGGAAAGACCACCGCCATAGTAAAGCCACCAGCACGTGTAAGGCGAGAGATCATTGGTAATGGTATATCACCCGCTTACGTCGGACGTCGGGATTGGTCCTTTGAAGGTCGGCGAGTCGTGCGCTTATTACACGGGAATGCCGGGAGGTTGTTCCGAATGATTACACGGCACACATTACTCCGAACGTCATTTACACCTGCTGATGCGCAGCGAGGCACGTGACGACCGGTTTACCTGATTAACACGGACAGGTCGTGTGACGTAAACACGACGCATTGAACTCTTTGAACTCGCTGACAAGATCAAAACCTCTAAACCACTTAGTTATATATCAATTTTAAAAGTTAAATATTTACGTTTAAGGTTAGTTTTTTAATATTAGTCTTCAACTCGGGTACTATTTTGCTAATTGTATATTATACTAGTATATAGCATCAACGTGTATTATGCATTTGTTAATTATCATCAACGAATTATCACTATATTTTGACACTTCGCGACCTTATGCCGAGTTTGACGAATGAATCAGAAAATACTTTGTATTTTAGTAGACCTTCAGAACTCAAACTGGAAGTTTTGTTTGTTTATTCAAACTATATGGTGAATAATCGTATACAAAAACATAATGAAAGTTTTAAGAACAAAACAGAAAGCAAAATGAGATTTGTTTTAAATATGGATCAGTGCAAAGGATCAATAATAATATCTAGATCTTATATAATCTACTCTGCTGTATCAGATAATCAAATGACTTGGGGATTTTTCTGTATCAGAGAATGATTTTAATATTAATGTGGCCAACATTGGCGAAAGAGTTAATGAGTTTCGTGAAGATAAATGTCAATCTAATTAAAATTAGCTCCACTATTACATGTGGATCTAACACCAGCCAGTTGGAGCTCATGTCCACCAATCAAAACCTTACTTGCAGAATCATGCCAGTGATTTAAAACTAACAACACTGCATAGTCCCCAATGTCCAGGTAACATTTCGTCTGTAAATAATAATTTAAATATTGACTAATCACACTTCGCCTTTTATAACGTTATTTGGGAGCATACAAATTCTAAAAATATCGGGCGAGTCTATTTTAGTGGCCGCAATACTGCGAACCATACCAATACGTACGGGGTGGGTTATCAGTCTTCAATTTTACATTAAAAATTATTTATTTATTTATAAACCCCAACCCCCCCCCCCCCCCCCCCCCCCCCCCCCCCCCCCCCCCCCCCTATATCAGTGTTCAGTTTTACATTACAAATTATTTATTTTATAAAATAAAACATGTTTTAAGGCATTCGTAATTCACACGAAACATGTCGTATACCCTCAGGATAATTCGGAATGTTTTCAAATTATTTTTAAATCACTGGCATGATTCTGCAATAAGGTTTTGATTGGTGGACATGAGCTCCAACTGGCTGGTGTTAGATCCACATGTAATAGTGGAGCTAATTTTAATTAGATTGGATACATGTTTGCCATTAAATATAGAAACGTGTCGTTATAGTAACCCCCCTACTCTTTTAAAATTTTTACTTATCTGTCACAAGATTATCTAAACACATTTTCTTATAAAATGTCCACAATATGTTAATACGTATTCAGAAACAGCTTATTCGTGAAGCTAAAACAACTGTTGTGGATTTTGATTATTTAAGTTCTACTGCATTGTTGTCAATTTTTAACTAATTGATTATGTCTTATATCTACGACTTTTAAGTTAGGTTTCACCTGGACAGACTTTTGGCGATATCGAAAATTGTTCACCCACGGTCCCTACATGTGGTAAATCACAACAAAATTAATTTTAACGAATAACACAATTAACTGTACGTTACTAGAGGTTTCGGCATATCAGTTTTGTAATTTGATGAATGTTTTCCTCGTAAATTACAAGGAATCTACAGGTGGAGTTTGTGTTTTGACAGTTTCCCAAACGCCGTTGAAAATATTGTGAAATTCAAACACATTAACCCCGTCTATCTAAACCCATTTTAAAAGAATTTTCGAATAAATCTTTCAGAGGTATTGTCCACGCAACAATAACATTAAAAGTTTTCATTAAAACAGACATGTACCGGAGATGCAATACGTGATTGTATTGCACCCATCGACGTTGGAATGGGTCTACACGCGTTATTTTACCAATAGAAAGTGTCATATGGTGTGTATTTCGATTAAAAAATGACCCACTGCCATCTGCACACCACACATTGAATACAGCTGCACTTGGTGACGCGGGGAAGGTCATTAAAAGCGTTATTTTGCACACACAGGGTGTCATATTGTGCGCAACATCCAACAAGAGAAGCAACAAGAGCCGTCTTGCGTTACATACCGGTGACGTGACCTTCGTCTCGACGTCATCGAGGCCTTGGCGGCAGTTTGCACACAAACCGACCGACTGCCACAGCACTGAGGCTGCTGCTTGAAAACAGCGGCCCCACGTGTCGACCGCGGCCTGATGTGTCGACTTGTCGTCGTCAGTTACACTGGTTACAGCCCCGTTCGTTAGTGCGCTTCACGGGCTGTGAAACCTGTCCATCGATTGGCGATGCACTCTGTAATAAAACATGATTTATTTAGCACTTGCTTCAGTTTTACAACATAACCGGAGACGCATGTGTTCGCTTGATCTTAGTCATTTAAGAATAATTTTTGGTACAAAATTATGGATTTAAAAACAAATGATATCGTTGCCGTTAAAAATATTGTCATTAGATGTTGATTGTCAACCTGACGTTTCAATAAACCTTTTGTACAATGTAGTATATATTAATATTAATTAGGTAAAACCTAAATGCAAGTTCAAGAATAAAATAAATAACATATATATTTCATCAATAGAAAATTGTAGGAGTGTGGCACAGATGACGCTTGTTGTGGTTGACGAGACAAGTACTGGAATGTTAAGGTGGACAGAAATGAAATGGAACTCAAAAGGATTGAATGGAATACCAGTAATAATAAAACTTTAAAAAACTAAATTATGCTTTTTTGTTCTTTTTTATTGTAAAAAAAAACAACTATTAATACTTTCATTTGTTTATTTAAGAGGATCCGGTAGCTTTGGATCGTACCCAATAGCCGATGTGTAGTTTTGTGCTGGGCTGTCGTTAAACATTCATTGATTCATTGATTCATTGATTGATTCATTCATTGATTCATTCAATCATTAATTAATTAATTCATTCATTCATTCATTCATTCATTAACTCAGACCTAATTATAACATATTCAATAAAAGAAAAATACTTCACAAAATATAACCAATATTAGCTCAGAAATGTACAATTAAAAAATTAGAAAACAAAATTAAAAGGAAGAGGGAAACGTATGTGATTCGACTGATTATTAATTGTAATTTGCGACCTGGCAAGTAATCGTGATTTCACTTCATTCTTATTTCATAATGTAATATATCGTATGTATGTATTTATAAAACAAACCGCCACAGTAAGTGTTGTCTTAGGGCTGCTTCAGAGGAAGCAGAGAACTTATTATTTCACGTCTGGTCGGTTATATTACAATTTCATTATACGTCCCACTTCTCTCGTGCGATCAGTTCAAAACCAATCCTTGATAGACAAATAACTTCAAACTTAAATTAAATAATATTTGAATGGTACACGTGAATAACCTGTGATGTCACATTTTTAGTAGGGTGCTACTTTTTAATTTTAACGTTTACAATTTGTGGAATATTTACGCCTAAGAAAGCATAATTTACCATCTACTTTTAATGGCCTACCATAATTATTGGTTTTTAATTTAATGTGTCATTGTTACCTTGACATACCCGATGGTGATTATAATGACTATCTGTTTAGACGTCATAAGTTGGACCCTTCATTTTACCGAGTTATTTAATTTTTTAATTCTAGCATATTTTGATGGAAAGCATATTTTGTTGCATAGAGTATCTATACAAAGGGATTGGGCCCAAGTTAGCCAACATATGGATTCCTCTCGTAGTTACGACTTTCACCGATGTGGCAAGACCGGAAAGGAAAGTAAGGAACTGTTTAACAGTTTGTATTTTCTACTCTGATGACCGAACGTTGATTACTGATTATAAAACTAGTCCGCACCATCAGATATAATTTCAGTGACAGGCGTTTTGATAGTCAAATTGTTGTGATTGTGTGTTACGTGTGTGATCGTATTGGAATATTTTGTTTGTTAGTGACGCCATTTACCATGTACCGGCCTCGGTGGCGTCGTGGTTAAGCCATCGGATTACATGCTGGTAGGTACAGGGTTCGCAGCCCGATACCGGCTCTAAATCAGAGCGAGTTCTTAAGGGCTCAGTGGGTAGGTGTAAGCCCACTACACATCCTCTTCTCTCTCACTAACCACTAAACAACTAACCCACTGTCCTGGACAAACCGCCTAGATAGCTGAGGTATGTGCTCAGGACAGCGTGCTTGAACCTTAATTGGCTATAATCACGAACGTAAGTTGAAATGAAATAAATTTACCGTGTAATGCTGACTGAAGATTGATTGTTTCAAAACACGTACACACAGGAAATGCCATTGACGAGCATGATGAGAAAAATAATCCTCCCATTTTTTCTTAGAGGTCATTAATCAATAATCAAAATATATTTATAAAGAAAACAATAGGTTTATTCTGTTTGTTAACAATAAACAAAACTATTGATAATTCTTCGCATGTATTTTTTTTATTATTAAAATTAAAATTGACTGGACAAATATACTGAACTACAAAGAAACGCGAATAATACACGGGTCTAAAATGTTCAAGACAGTTAATAATTTAAATAGATCATATTTTAACTGACTAATATTAAAGCCGCACACCCTAGTTCCATCCAGCGAAAATAAATTATAATTTGGTTAATCTACAAACCTGTAACACACTTAGATCACGTTTTTATCAAATGGAGTGAAAAAGCAGGTTTTATATCGATAAATACCATGGGAATCCCCATGTCCCAATTGCTTGAAATAATTTTGAAAGTTAGTATTCTGATGTCACCGGTAGATGTCGCTCGAAGCACAACAATGCCTACGTCACGACAAATTTCACAGACTTGGGGTGCGTTCGTTTCACCTCTCCTGGACATGTTCCAACTGTTCTGTCCTGGTTGTATCCCCTCTCCAGATATCGTAAGACTTAGCAAAATTATTGGTTTTAAGGGTTTGTAACGTTTTGTATTGAGACACTTACTTGTCTGAACTTTATTGTTACTGAAAATGTTCACGAAGTGTGAAGAAAAATCTCACAAATGAACAACAACAAATCGGATGTTGATTGCGCGAACCGTGCACGAGAAAACAAACCGAACCAAAATGATAACGGTCACGTGATATACCAACGTCTGTGACATTGAAATGGAAATATCCCCTCTAAAAATAGATTGGACCTCGCTTGCTTAACGGTTTCTTCTCGACAACACGTCTTGTGAAAAAATGCAAAAAATGCATTTCGTGGTTTTACAAACACCAGGATTACCAAAAAGCACTTCAGGTGAATGGAAATGTGTATTCTAAATAATAAAATGTAAGTAAAGTGCAGTTTTATTTGTGAAAAATGGGGTTTAATAGCGAAAAACAACCCCGTAATGGTTAACAAATAGCCGTAACTAGGGTGTGTCCCTTTAAATACACTAAAAAACGTATTTGCGTATCGTTTGTCATTCAGTGTATTTTAAAATGAAATCAATTTTAAGTGCTTACGATATTATTACGAAAGTGAAAACAAATCAAAGTATGTACTGCTATTTTCAATACTAGTCATTCTCTGTCTCTCTCTCTCTCTCTCTCTCTCTCTCTCTCTCTCTCTCTCTCTCTCTCTCTCTCTGTGTGTGTGTGTGTGTGTGTGTGTGTGTGTGTGTTTAACACCATACTTAAACCACTACTTGAAACCCAGCAAACGACCAAACGTTCATCTCTTTCTGTGTTCTTGTTATAAATTAAAGGCTTTATTCTAGAATTATTCAAACCCCTGCTACTGTCACAATAAACGTGAAGTTACCATTGAGCTACGGACTGGCGTGGATAATGGTCCCGTGTTGGAGTGTTGAGTTTGGTTTGTGGTGGCCATTCAGTGAAACACGCCCTCCACGACGTCAAACAGGGCAGCCACTTAACAATATCGCCCCTGTCAGCTTTGTGCTCGCTACAAAAGATGGCTAAAGCTCATTTTGATTTCATGTCCCCCTGGTGATCCACCTCGGCGAGTCCGGCAGTAAACAGATTAATTACGGTAGCTATGTACACTGATGGTTGTACCCCGGCAGTAATGTGTCATGTTTCTCTTGATGACCCCGTGTTCAAAACAAGACAGGGCTGTCTAAAGATGTCCGCCATTGTACCTGGTGCCAGTGTTTAATAGTGGCGCGTGACAGATGTTTAAATATATGTTTATCCTTAATGTCACGTGGATCCAAATATTGTGATGACGTGAAAGTCAAATGTCGCAGTCACTGTTCGACATATCCATTACAAAAAAGAAAAGAAATATATTAACTTCAACTGACTCATATTGAACAAACCCGTAGGAACGATATCTTAAGTGGTGGGAGCACAGCATCTATAGTCTGTCCTAGCCTACACAAATGGTTTTTTGTTTTTGTTTTTTTTTAAATAATTTCAGTTTGGTTTGACGTAAGAAAAAAAGTAAAAGTGTTTTGAAAACCAACAAAACCCCCACTATTTTTGTGTGCAATTTAGAAAACAATCGGCTTAGAAATAATTAACTGGTGGTAAATTCTAAAGGTGTTCCTTGTGGGAAGGACTATAGTGGGTGAGACAATCTAGATTTGTTTGTTTTCAGTGGGGATGAGGTGGGGTCTGTATACCCCTGCTCCGGTTCCTACGAGCCTGTTTCATGTTTATGATCTTTCGCAATATTCGTTCAGGTGGCTATTCAACAAATACGTAACATACGAGGTGTGTGTGTGTGTGTGTGTGAGAGAGAGAGAGAGAGAGAGAGAGAGAGAGAGAGAGAGAGAGAGAGAGAGAGAGAGAGAGACAGAGAGAGAGACAGAGAGAGAGAGAGAGAGAGAGAGAGAGAGAGAGAGAGAGAGAGAGAGAGAGAGAGTTTAACGAGAACGACCCAAGGCCAGGCGATGATCCAGACTTGTATGCTACAAAACCAGATCGGTGAATGTCCATACAAGCGATGTCACCATTATCACAAGACGTTCAATGAACGCATCAAGAACCTGTGCAATGAACGGCAACACACATGCAAGACTGTTTCATAATGTCTAGGTGTTGGTGTCTGTCTAGTCCATAAGCTTACGAGACGGGGGCAGGTGAACAACTGCCCCGTCCCCTAGTGCTGAAGCAAAACCTCAAATTCGGACAAAATTTTAAAGATATTCGGGTAAAATATGCTAACCTGAGACTTTTTTACCATGTATTTCCATCATTCTACCCTAAACAAAATCGTTGTAATTCATGTAAAAATGCGTAGTGGTTCGTTTGCAACTCTATGTATGTAGCTGTTTGGTAGTAATGCTAATATGAACAGGCTACTCCCTCCTCCCCCCCCCCCCCCCCCCCTACAAACATGGGAGCCTATGGTCTAGCCCGAGTACTCTGGTCGTACGACAGCACGACGGACATGTGGACATTTATAGCGCTCTAATTACGGCCAGAGAACACTGTAGGTGCTGACGGGTTTCTTCCTGTAGTGTGTGTATTAGTGACTAATATCAGTGTAATAGTATTTAACGCCAAACATAGGATTGTTGTTGTATTAGAGCGGAAATCTTTGACTACCGTTTGGTCGGCACAGATTGAGCAGGTTTAATCTAGTTTTCTCTAGCCGTAATAAGAGCATCGTAACTGTCCATATGTCCGTCGTGCTCTCTTATGATCAGAGTACTGTGACTAGTGTCTGTCAGGTTTAAATGGATGCAATGTGTTAGCAACCTGTACAATCACAAATAGTTTCACTTACCAATAAATTCAATATAAACCTGCATGGGGATATAAATAAGAGATTGGTGTTTTGTCCGATGTGGTTTTGTCTGTTGGGGTTAGGCTACATCCGTTGGGTGTTTTCTCTGTTTGGGGATTTGTCCTCGCACCATTATTGTTATATTGCGTGAAAATAATGACACGTTAAGCTGTAAAAGAAGCAAACGTATTCACTGGATTTACAAATAATAAAACATATATCTATGTGTTGATAAATATTATGACCTTTGTTCACAAAGAGAACAGTGACAACAAAACCCACATCTGTAGGCCTACAGAACCCACTCACTAGCCACTGTGAGAACAGGAAGTTCCTGGTTACATGACAACTGAATTTAATCACTCTCGTTCTTTGTAGACGCCGTAATTTTTTCAAGCCGGTCGTTCTCAAAGTTAGGGAGGGTAAGCAGCGTTCTTCCGCCCCTCGAAAACTCTCCTATGTCAGCCTGTCAGCGGGAGTGTTTTCTAGGGCGACAGCGGGGGTTTCTCTCACCCTCGATAGGAACTGACTCCAAAACGTCGAGGACCTTTCCCGGACTCTTCATCGGGCCAGTGTTTAACGTCGAGATGCGGCCCGGCTGGCAATTAATGAACTTAGACGTCTTGGAAAGGGGTTGATTTATCAGTTTTATTCAAACTTGTTGAAAAGTTTACAAACCCGCGGCAGATGTGGAAGAGATTGTTTTTACGACCGCTTTCAAAAGTAGTTGGCAAAGGGGGGTTCTTCAGACGGACTTCGCAGCCGCGCTACAAAGGATATCCTCAAGTGATGTTTGTACACATTCTGTGTGGTAACTCGCGAGTTGATGCGGCTATTCACAGCCATAACAAAGGCATTTCAATTCCTATCCACACTCGGTACACAGGGAGGTAAACACTTTTCACTGATCCTGAAATTAACTTTGTAACTATGAGATGAGAACATTTGTCAACAGTTGGCATCTAACGCTGATGAAAAGATCACGACAGGGGTTTGTCAATGAAGGAAAATTGAAAGAATTTATTGTCAACGACAGTGTCAAAACATGCAGTGATTGATAAAAAGTATATATGGCCAGAGTATAAAGTGAGAATTAATAAGGTCATACAATACGCCGAGGTTGTCGTGTTTGGTTGGATTGTAGTGTTTGTGTATTGTGTACTTGTGAAAATATTTATAAACACAACATGGAAAATGGAGGTTGACGTACCGCGATGCTACATAAAATCTGATTGGTTCTTTGTGAAACTATGATGATATTTAATGCAGAACAGCTGCAATTCAACGGAGTTTTAATAAATGAATACCGCCGTCTATTTATGATAAGAAACCACACACACAACAACAACAACATAAAAGCAAACAAACAACCCTACAGAACAACAACAACAAACAAACAACTAATATTTCATTTATTATTCTACTATGTTTTTTATCTGCGTGAAAGAGGGATACTGATTACTTGTATTCTGTGGATTATGGGTTATTGGAACACATTGCATCTTACTGCGAGGCTACAGGGAGCGATGATGCAAATCAGACAGTAGCCTCAGACGATATTTAGCCTTGTTTGGTTTTTGTTTGTTTGTGTGTTGTTGTTTTTGGTATGGCTTGTTTGTGATGTTTTGGGTTTTTTTTATATACATACTGTATAGTTCTCAAATTAACCCTGCTTAAATATAATATTAGCAAACGGTGTCATCAAAATGTATGAATTTCTGCCTTAAAATGCCCCAGAATGCAGTAAAAGACATCGATTTTTGAAAAACAAATTCAGATTGGGAGCATTATCTCGCTTCATCCACATTCGGTGGATCCCTTGCTGCGACAGCGGGTTTCCTCTCTTAGTATCTGTGTGGTCCTTAACCAATGTCTGACGCCATATAACCATAAATAAATTGGGTTGAGTGCGTCGTTAAATAAAACACTTCCTTCCGGTGGAGTCAAAATGGACCTTGCCAGTAACTGCGTGCTTCCTACGAGCCTCCGATGTAATCATAATACTATTTAAAACGGCACTTATGATCAGACGTACATTGTGTTCACAATACTTACATGAGCTTGTCTAACAAATTAATACTTACAACGTTTATAACTTACTTTAACATACTTTAATGAATTTCCTTTATATGAAACTTTGTTTTTGAAATGAAGCTGCAAGTTTACAAACTAAACTAAAAAAACCCAGTATTAGCATAATCTAAGCAAGTGGAAATATAAATACCTAAACACGAAAATATTTGTTTTGGAAATGATTCCATTATTTTACAAATGTAAATTTATGTACCTGTAACTGTTATTTAAGTACTGTAAAGTTATTATATTAAAATATCAGCTAATTTACAAATGTATCTTTTATTTTAAAAATGTAACTGTTAATTGATTTGAAACATATTTTATGGCAGGCGATAAATACACACATGCGTATATACAAAAAGGATTCGACACAACTGTTATCCAGCTGTTTACAAACTCAACTATCATTTTACAAGTCTAACACTCATTTTACAAACGTAACCCTTATTTTATAAATAAAACTGAAATTACAATATCTGCATTATCTAAGCACCTCAAAAGTCAACGCCAGGGTGTATAAACATAAAACACCAAGTGTGCGTGTGTGCACACCCGCCGTACTTCTGTCAGTTAACACACCGCTGCCACCAACTCACACAGACTCCCAACAGACATTGATTGTAGCACAGTGTATATGATTAAAAATACCAGCACGTGTCGTTTAAATAAGTTTACAGTATTCGTTCAGTACGACCAACAGCGTTTTTGCGTGACTGAACAAACAAACACCATATGGATACAAACACTATCGCCACCGGAAGTAAGCGGTAACACGAAACTTGGGGATGGAATTACAGATTGGTACATTACTTTACATACGTTTAGAGGATTATGTTTGATATTTTCAATTACACGCCTTAGTCTGTAAGCTAAAACACGATTTGATTCTGTAATATTCTAGGTTAATCCCGTGTGGCTTCCTGGGGGTGTTCTCCAGATCCCCCACATTATCTTGTTACATGTTGTCAAAGTTCTGTAAAAACCCTGATCTCAGTGACGCCTTACTTTCTGCATCTAGTCACTGTGTGTATATGTTTATATTATTTGTAATTGCATTTGGCCTCTAGAAGGCGTAATATAGAATACATTCTTCTTCTCCTCCTCCTCGTTCTTCTCCTCCTCCTCGTTCTTCTCCTCGTCCTCTCCTTGTCCTCATTCTTCTCCTCGTCCTCTCCTCGTCCTCGTTCTTCTCCTCGTCCTCGTTCTTTTCCTCCTCCTTCTTCTCCTTCTCTTCCTTCTTCTCCTCCTCTTTCTCCTTCTTCTCCTTCTTCTGTATATTTCATACCGAGAGTGAAACAGAGCTGAGTTCAATGAGAAAATGTTCGCTAGACTGGTTTAGGTGAGTCTCGCTAACTAAATGGCCACATCTGAAACAATCAAATCTTTCACTAGCGTTAGCGTCGTTCGCTGTCGCTGAACGCAGACAAACAATATTCAAAGAAACAAGCAGTCAGTCAGGCAGGCAGGCAGGTAGGTTACCGCTGTTTGGTGTCAAACGTACGGTTATTTCACCACTTTCACCACTAGAGTTACAAGAGGGTAAGGTCGCTGCCACATCACAAGCGACTCTGTTTGAGTCGACAAGGAATCCCACAGTCAGGAAAGCACACTTGGTATATTTGATATGTCAGTGGTGGAGCATTGGTTAGAGTGGCCTCCGCGAGTGCTGTTCCTCATCGTGGTGGAGGGATGGCAACATTCTTATGGGTTTCCTTGAATACAGCACATGATCAGTATCTCTTAGATATTTTAAACACAAGTTATATAAGCATCTGCGATAATGCTTTCAAATATGTGTTTCTTTTTGTTTTTGGCTTTTCGAAGATGTTATTTTTTGGTATGTTGTGTTAATAGTTTGCAGCTGTTTACTTTAACATATGTTTTTTGTTTTGTTTTGATAATTCAGTTCAATATTGATTTGTTTACCACATTTGTATACAGTGTTTTCATGATATGACCATAGCGTTTATTGTTGCCTTTTTGCAGATTTAATTTGTGTGTGTTAAATGTTAATATGCTTGATTGTGTCTGTGTTCTCCCTACAAAACATCACACCTCATCCTTTAGTGCGCTATACCTGCCCCATTAGTATACAGCGAAATGCTTCATAAACACAATTATAATATGTACAAAATAGTAGAATCTATGGTAATAAAACTGGTAATAAATGAACGAGTTCAAAATATATAAAGACTAGAATATTTGATACCCAACGAATGCTACCAGTTGTGGTATTCCTTGGACACTAAATACAAATGAGTGTGTGGCATTCATCGAATGTTTATTGAAAGTGAACTACATGCAGCTGATTATTGTCCATAGTAGAATGACCATCGGACAAAAGGAAGGGAACAATACCCTGTTTTTTCTATTCAAAATAAACCTGGACACATTATAGTATTTTTCTGTAATTACCACAACTTTAACCAGATCGTGCTCCTAAAATTAGGGATATACCTCGTATCCACCAGGATTAACATTATGTTCTTCTGCTCGTGCAGCGTTGCATATTTTGTCTGCTAATTTTTGCCTTGTTTGTGTAAATATATGAAATTAACTTCTATTTTCTAACTAATCAACCAATATGTGTAATTATTGTCACGATTCCTGCAAATGTGCCGCCCGCGAGGTATTCTAACAAGTAAATTACTTTGGTAATCAGTGAGTGAAAAGCATGCATGTAATTATAATTAAAGAACAAACACAGATGCTGCCCTGTTAACAAATTAAGCACAATAATACCAACAGACATCAACTACAGGTCAGCTTCTCTTGATTTTCTTAATTTAAACATTCTATTGACGTAGTCGGAAGTGGGAGATCACATATTTCCCCAATGATTAAAATTAGCTCTACTGGGTCTACCAGTAGATCTAACAGCATTGCGTGGACTCCTATGTCCAGGTGACATTTCATCTATAAATAACAATTTAAATATCGACCAATTACACTTCGCCTTTTATAGCGTTATTCGGGAGCATACAAATTCTAAATATATCGGGCGAGACTATTTATGCAATAGGCGAACTTGTTGGTCTATTTCAACATTGAAAAAACAGGGGGAAAAGTGCAGTGATAATCTCTGGATTGTATACTAGTATAAACAGATTTCATGGCTATACCATCACGGTTTTTTCTTCGTCTTTAAACGAATCGTATATACATTTTTATATTGCAATTAGTTTCCGGAATACTTCGTAATTCACCCGAATCATTTCGTATACCCTCGGCATAATCCCGAATGTTTTTAAATTCTTTTCAAATCACTGGCATGATTTTGCAAGTAAGGTTTTGATTGATCGAATGAAAGGTCAACTGGACATGAGCTCCAACGGGCTGCTGTTAGATCCACATGTAATAGTGAAGCTAATTTTAATTAGATTGATATTTCCCCCACCACCACTACAGTACGAGTATATATTAACTTGTTTTACATTCCTAACAGAACTTGCTAAGATGGGGTTTATTTTGGGTGTCCCCATGCCCCAATATAAGATCATGGCTACGCCAATAAACCATTACCGGGTAGCTTCATTTTCCACATTTGATGAATGTAGCCATGTTTTTCACATTCCAACCACTGCTCCACGACTAGTATATCAAAGTTGTTAATGAACTGATATACATGTGGAAAATAATTAAAGCAGCCCATGTGGCAGCAGATTTCTTCCCTGATTCTTCAAAAGAGTGGTATTAAGCCTATAACAGCCGTTAATTAACAATTGTGTTACACAATAACAAGACAGATGTAACTGAGCATTGCGTCGTAAAACGTTTCGGGACATGTCTAATATAAACTAAAGGAATTTGGGACAGGAAATTAAAAGTTTAGTATTTGACTGAATATTATTTTATTTCAATGCGAGTCTCATTATCATAGCCTAGCTTGGTGAGGTAGTAATATATGTACGATGTCCTAGTGATGTATGTGTATGTTTATTACTTTGAAAACAACGCTGAGCAATACCCGGGATGTTCACCAGAGTAGGATATCACCCAGAAACATGAATGTTGTTGGAGGTTCACACACAATTAGAAATATTCATTAAAGCTAAATATTTGGTAGCCACACAGTGTGTTACTGAATCGGAGTCATGGATCACATGTACAAACAATTAGTGTCTTCTTGAATCCCTGACATCAATACTTTTTATTTCACATGCACATTACCTATTATAGTTTATAGTTGCGAGGTGATACTTGATGGAAATCAACATTTGCCTGTGTTGTCAGAGATACACGCAGGAGTGAAGCAACCGCTGTTTCCAAGTCATGACAAATGTTTTCCTTGCCTTGCTTGGTATATTGTTGATGTCTTATTCCCAATACCCGATATATCTGATCACATTATGTCAGCACTGACACTGAATACCTTTATACACCTTCGGCCTCACGCCCTCTGTGCGTTTTACTCCTTGATGTTCTCCAACCTTGTTCCCGTTCAATCCACATCATTGTCTTTACAACTGCCACTGGTATTTCTTTTAGCTGTTTGTTTCATGTTTCATGTTTGTTTTTTCTTTTCTTTTTTGTTTGTTTTCTCTATTTGTTTCATGTTTTGTTTTTGTGATTGTTTCTTGTATTTGTTTGATGTGTTTATTTCTGGTGTTTGTTTGATGTGTTTGTTTTTGAGTTTGTTTATATGTCTTTCATGTGTTTGCCTCATGTATTTGTTTCATGTTTTTTATTTTGTGTTTGTGTTTATTTCTTGTATTTGTTTCATGTGTTTGTTTCTTGTCTTTATTTAATGTTTTTGTTTTTTAGTTTGTTTATAATATTTCTTTCATGTGTTTGCTTCGTGTGTTTGTTTCTTGTATTTGTTTTATATTTTTGATTTCGTGTTTGTGTTTGTTTCATATGTTTGTTTTTTGTATTTATTTCATGTTTGTTTTTGTGTTTGTTTATACCATTTGCACCATGTGTTTGCTTCTTGTTAATATGTTTCATCTTTTGTGCTTGTTTTTATTATCCATTCGTGTCATGCACCTGCCACGTAACCATTAACTCTTGCTAGGAGCACAGAATGGAATAGAATTGCAGTTTTAGAAAACCAAAAAAACCTAATATCGATCATATTCTAATGTAATTCTTCTGACTTTCTGTTTAAAAAACTCCACCTTGTACTAACTGAAGTAAACAGACTGTACGCTAGAGTAGGTGTTGTGCTAAATGACAAACGACGACATTGCTCTCAAAGTAACATTACCATCAATTTTGATCCATGTATGTGAACAAGCAACCCCAGAGAGACCATTTTGCAGCGGAAGGAAGGCCGTGGTTTGTGTGGCGTCGTCTTCATCAACACACGCAGGTAACCCATGTGTTCCATCCATACCCGCTGTTTTCCCAACATCATTAGTAGAACCGGAACACTCTTCTGTCTCTGGAGGCGGAAACAAACCGAACACGTCCGGCTGCGCTCGGGAACTGGACACGTGCGTTGTTGCTTTTGAACGATGTTTGTATTATTCAAAAGATCGATACCAATTATTTTTCGGTTCGTTGACACACAACAAATATAAGTCAAAGCTTTTGACATAAACTATAGAGACTTTAGATTAATATCGCTCTCTGACTTGCTCGGCTCGACCACGTATCGGTGGTCTGGTGCGTCGTGACAGCACCGAGGCTGTCCGCTGACATAAATCAGAACGACAGCACATTACTGGTATCTGCTGGAAGGAAACTCTGAGGTAGCCAGGCGAAAAACTGATTATATAAATATGCACTGTATATATAACACATTAAACTGTTAGCAGTGATTTTGTATATGAGCCAGTTTTAACTTTTAACATACAACTGGCTCATCTGGAATCACTGGTATTGATATGAAATGATTTTCTTTTGCATCCGTTTTATGGATTCCGCGCCTGCGCTGTGTCGAAGAACGCGCGTATGGAAAACGATCGTTAGGTTAGTCAGGCCGTGGTTAGTAGACTGGGTTTAAGGCTGGTAGGTTCGTGCTATAATACCAGCTTTAACCCACAGTGGACGCACGTGGTGAACGGATTGCTATACGCAATGAATACGTGTACCCACCTCTGGTACCATAAGCGTACGACACAGGGGGCCAGGGGCCAGTAGCCAGGGCTAGGGCAAATCCTCAAGTTAGGGCAGAAAGGATAGAGATATTCGGGCAAAATTAGCTGGCTTGAAACCTTTTCACCATGTATTTCCATCATTCTACACTCACTTTTAGTTGTAATCTATGTGAAAGTGCGTTGTGATTCGTATGCAACCCTATATAACTGTTTGGTAGAAATGCTAACAAAAATAAATGTTGTTACCAACATTCGGGCATTTTCGTTTAATTGGGGCAAAAATCGGCCTACCCCGTAAAACAAATGGGAGCCAGTAAGCCTATGTCTGGTACACGTTTCTCAGAGGGTGTGCGCTGTCCCTGTATGTGGGGAAAATGCATATAAAAGATGGCCTTGCTGTTAAACGGTATTTTAGAACAGCAGTGTAGCGGGTTTCCTCTCACACTAACCCGTAGGCAACTGCTTCAGACAAGCTTAGTTGCGTGACCACCCTGCGGATTAATCCCTCTAGTCACAACAGGAACATACTGAAAAACGTTTTTGGCGCTAACCTTTTTTAATCCACCTAGTATCAAAATGACAAAAGGTCTGCCAACAGTCCGTATAAAGGGGTTTTGGTGATGTACTGAAGAAGTGCAAGCATAATAAAACATGACAGGTTTTTACTTCTTATTCCTCTTTCCTTTGTTTTCTTCCAGTAACGTCATGACAAATATCTAACAGAGCGTCATGATTTGGCGGCAAAGACCTATGATCAGACATTATTAATACCAACTATAGTTTGAGGGGGAGGAGACAATCACATTGTTTTGGTTTCTATAATAGAACAAAAAAAGGTGGTGGTAAAACCTCGCAAAATTAATATGTCAAGAATGTTGAAAGTTTAATACATGTATTTTTAATGAATATGTCAAGAATGTTGAAAGTTTAATACATGTATTTTCAATGAATATGTCAAGAATGTGGAAGTTTAATACATGTGTTTTCAATGAATATGTCAAGAATGTGGAAGTTTAATACATGTATTTTTAATGAATATGTCAAGAATATGGAAGTTTAATACATGTATTTTTAATGAATATGTCAAGAATGTGGAAGTTTAATACATGTATTTTTAATGAATATGTCAAGAATGTTGAAATTTAATACATGTATTTTTAATTGATATTATGATGTTTAGTTTTTTTATGTCTGTAAATGGTGTACGGTTATTCTTTGCGACTACTGAGTTAGCACACTAATGATCACAAATAGTCAAAGAGAACACGTTTATTCAAGCTCGTATTTAAATCTTCAGTGAAGCGTCAATGTTTGGGGGGGGGGGGGGGGGGGGGGGTAATAAGACAGGTAAACGTATTTTTAATTTAAACCATCTTATATACTAGTATCACGCCTCATGTGCTTTTGTTTTTTATTAAAAAAAAAAAAAATTAGTTTGTTTAACAACACCACTGGAGCACATTGATTTATTAATCATCGGCTATTGGATGTCAAACATTTTGTAATTTTTACATGTACTCTTAGAGCAGAAACCCGCTACATTTTCCATTAGTAGCAATGGATCCTTTATATGCACCATCCCACAGACAGGATAGCACATACCTTTGATATACCAGTCGTGGTGCACTGGCTGGAACGAGAAATAACCCAATGGGCTACGTCCCGCCCCTTCATCTTCAAATAATACGACCAGTGCAATTCCCGAAACTATACATGGCTGCACTTATACTCTTGTCAGTTACCAGTAATGAAGTTTTCATGTACAGATTTGCTAACAGACAGGATAGCACATGCCACATATTAATATTTCAGTCGTGGGGAAAAAGTACCCGATGTTTACAGGCGAATTTTAATAAAATATTGTCCAAGCTTAATAAGCGTCGTTCTACACACACCAGGTATAAAATAATGATGGGCACGAAATAAAGACAAAGAGATATTAGATAAAAATATGCATTTTAGAATTAAATTAATTTTCTGTGTTCTTAATTATTTTTATATCAACCAAATTTTATATTTAATCTGAACGATAAATGACCGTAGAGTCGAATGGGCATTTGGTAAAATAGTGGATGAAAGAAAGAAAAGAAAGAAATGTTTTATTTAACGACGCACTCAGCACATTTTATTTACGGTTATATGGCGTCAAACATATACTAGTAGTTAAAGGGACATTCCTGAGTTTGCTGCATTGTAAGATGTTTCCGACTAATACAATATTTCTACAATTAAACTTACATATTAAATATATTTTCTTGTTTAGAATATCAGTGTCTGTATATTCAATGTATTTCTGGTCGTCTTAATATTTGTAAGAAGCCCAAATTGGATTTTGTCTTCAAATAATTTCGTACGTACGAAAAATAAATACTTTAGGAAATAAAATGAAATTTAACCTAGTACAAATATTAGAACGATCAGAAACACGTTTAATATACAGCCACTAATATTTTATGCAGAAAAATATATTTGTAATTACAATCGCTAAAAAGTCTGTTAGTCGATAACATCTTAAAAATTGTAGCAAACTCAGGAATGTCGCTTTAAGGACCACACTGATATTGAGAGAGGAAACCCATTGTCGCCACTTCATGGGCTTCTCTTTTTCGATTAGCAGCAAGGGATCTTTTATATGCACCATCCCACAGACAGGGTAGTACATACCACGGCCTTTGATATGCCAGTCGTGGTGCACTGGTTGGAACAAGAAATAGCCCAATGGGCCCACCGACGGAGATCGATTCTAGACCGATCGCGCATCGAGCGAGCGCTGTACCACTGGGCTACGTCCCGCCCCTAAATAGTGGTTGATGCCATGACTCTTTCTCTAGTGCCCTGTCAATAGGAGGACAGCCACTCTCGAGGAGATCCTTTACGCATACCTTGTTAATGCTTTTAAGAAACTGCCATGTTTTTTTTTAAAGTATATAACTTCAATTCATTTAATAAATATTGATAAAGACTACAATTTGATATTATTTTTATTCTGACATAACATACCTTCATGAATAAACTGCGTATTCCTTTTCAATAATATCACAAATACCATTCTTTACGTTTTTTCAAATCAAGCATTCTTGTCTCGCGTTCATGAAATAAACATTGGGCTATTTCTCGCTCCAGCCAGTGCGCCACGACTGGTATATCAAATGCAGTGGTATGTGCTATCCTGTCTATGGGATGGTGCATACAAAAGATCCCTTGCTACTGAAGCGGATTTCTTCTTAAGACTATATGTCCAAAATTAGCAAATGTTTGACATCCAATAGCCGATGATTAATAAATCAATGTGCTCTAGTGGTGTCCTTAAACAAAACAAACGTCTTTTTTCATGAAATAAAATACATTTATTTTTATGTTGGTGAATTTCAACATAAAGAGCCTGTGAGAAAAAAAATAGCAGTATTTATTACCCATATGGTTAAAAATATCAAAGAGGACGTAACACTTACAGGAACATCAACCAAACGAGCTGAGTGATATAAATTAATATCGATTATGGGTAATTAAACTCGCTAAATCTCGTAACAAGTAAAAAATATTTCACTCGGGATATAAACTTGAAACGAAATGGAAGCTCGTTTAATATCCTATAAATACTTTATATATTTACCTCACCGTGAATTAAAACCAATGAAGGGAGAGATGGTGAAACGAAGTGATAGCCCCCCCCCACCCCGCCCCCCGCCCCCGCCCTTAAACGACGAGGTCTGTAAGCATGTATTCAGGGGTTTCTTAAAACAGCACATGCCTAGCGTGTTTTCTGTTGTACAACGTCTACTGGTACTGAATAAACATGAATTAATTTCTTTATTCACACAGAACATATTTATTTGTGTTTTTGTGAGTCAGGTCAAGGGAATTCGACACCAGCTAGCGATCCAGTTACATTTAATAATACCTCAGTGGGCGATTTGTCGCCGCCGTGGGGGATCCTGGCATCATTATCTTTGTCACCGACATCGTCGCCGTCGTCTAAACCCAGCGAAGAACAATCACAGGATTTAAATCCCGGTGGTGTGTCACAGGAATATATGAATAACTGAAATAAATTAAGTGTGAAAACTTTGTTCTTAAATTTTAATTTTTAATTTTTTTTTTAAGATTTGGAAAAAAAACCCTCCTCAGTGTAACATTGTATGACGGGTGCCACGTGTGCGTGTTGGGTAATTACCTGGTAATAAACTCGTTACATCGCTGCCCGTATCACTTGAAAACTTGTTTCTCCGCCCCCCGACATCTCGGCGGCTAACAAGTTGTTGGCGGAACAATTGACACAGCATACACCAACACAGTCAGCCTGTTTACACCGCGGGTCGATACAGTCCGAGGAAGCTCCGCCCACACAGCTCGCTAAGCCACGCCCTGCTGTGACAGCTAACAAATGGTGTTATCCAATGGAAGAACATTGTCATATAGTACAATGAGGTCAGAATTATGGGAAGGAAGGCATATTTTACGCAAAGTTTGAACATTTGAAACTGCTAAGGGGTTAGATCTGTCGTTGGTAGTGACTTGCTACATGGTGGGTTATCGCCTGATGTTTGTAACTGACCAAAGACTCCATTTAATTTTTTTGTGTATTACAATAAATCGTTCTGTCAGGTGATCTGTCTAAAATACTTTATTACTTTAAAAATAGGTGCAAATACACAAATAGGTCAATTACAAAAATAAATGTATAATTTAATAAAGAATAGTCACGGTATATCTACGGGCAAGTTCTACGAAAGGAGGAAATCAACCACAATAGTTCAATCAATGTACATTACTGTTTGTTTGAAATACTCCAACTGAAAGGTAAGAATACTTTAAGAAATCGTTTGCTTCTTGCTCTGGGAACTTTAAATCTCCGACCAGAGGCTAAACGTATATATCCCTTGTTTAATATTTTCTTTACATATTTTAAGACTCGTAATTTGTAGACTTCCACGAGGGCATCATACATTTGTTCTACTTATGTTGACAATTGTATTTAATTTATTTCTGTTAAAAATTGACAGGAATCCGAACAAACATACACTCAGGAAAAGGTTAAAATTATTTTAATAAAACATTGATAAAGCAATGATCCTAGCTTACCCATACAATAGATTCTATGTTGTTATTTACTGTACATAGCACTAGTCCTGGCAGTCCAGCGTAACTTATTGTGAATAACAGTCTCACGATGGTTATACTCTGTTACGACTTCAAGGGCATTGTCATTGATATATACTGGTGGTAAGTCCGTTGTTTGATTCTAAAATCAATAATCATAATTCGTGTTCTATAGCAGCTAGTTTTCGCCTTTCGGTACACCAATTAATGAAGAGGCTAACATTATTTTTAACACCTTTTTTAGTTTTTACAAATTACTACCCCTTGTGCTGTTCGATAATAAGAAAGCAAATAAAACATTAAATAATATAACTTTAGTCCTGGACAGAAATTTGACTTAAATCTGTTTGCTGATGACAAGGCAATCATTACTCATATTCTTAATATAGCGTTCCAACAAATGCAGCTGTAATATTACAGAGATTTCTGATTTGTTTCCGAAAATCTTTTTGTTATCTTTAGATAACTAACAAGAAGATATATATTCGTATTCATTGTCGGTTATTAGAAACAATACGGTACGCTACTGTAATTAAACGTCAGGAATATTGTTTAATAATTAAAAGTAATAAAAATACAAAAGCCTAAAAACAATAAAAGGTACATCTGGTCAAAAACGCTCGGTTTTTTTTGCTTAGTATATTCACATCTATACATCCAGTGTATTATCGGTGTGATATGTGAAACTGTCTTGATACCATCGTTTGGAGAGTTTTGATGGTGACGGTTTCTTGTGAATATCTTTGAGAACACATCCTGTTGAACTGTCAGTATTTGTGACAATTCACAACACATCATCTGATCATGAACACAGATATTTAATCTTCACATAAGTTGTAAAACAAATATGAGTTGTGGAGTGCCTAGCCAATTTGTAGGTGATTATGTAAATTTTCCACGACTAGACGTGTAGAATTTTGGTTTTGAACAAAGAACTACGGTTTAGACAGAACTAACATACAATTTGATCACAGGACCATATTGGCGTAGCCAGGCTTTTATATTAGGTTCACCCAAACTGGTGGGCCACCCATTTGGGGATGGGTCATCTACACTGTCTATGAGTCCCGGGAAGGGAAAATATCAAAGGTGTGTGTGTGTGGGGGGGGGGGGGGGGATCAGGTTTTATTGTAGGGGGTTATGGCTACACCAGTAAACAGATCGAAGTGCATTTAAATCTACGTTTACTAACATTTTCGTGTACATTATAGTTATTAGTATCGATATTACTTTATTATTATTGCACTAATTATATTCTTGTTAAAAGGTTAAATTTATAACAATATCAATATTCGATTTCTTATAAATTTAACCTTTTAACAAGAATGTAATCAGTGTCTATTTAACTGTTAAATATCTTGTTTAATGAAATGAAATATTCCATACAAATGGGTCTGACTGTCAATACATTTTTTAAACTCTTGCCCATTGAAACGTCCGCTATAGTCGGCTTCAGGCTGCGTACAATTACAGAAAGATATAATAATCTAATAACTAGTGCTTTGTTATGGTTCTCAGCTCGCCCCTCCAGCCGTCACAGTGAAGCTGAACGTAGTCACCGTGGCAGCCAGTACAGACAATTGCTTCCATCCGGGTTCCACTTGTCACAATGGCTGTCTGTGTGCTTCTGCTCTAATGTGTCCATCATGTGTCCGCCCGCCCCAGGTATGGGGTGAGAAGTCAGCTTGGTAACGAAGCTCGATGCGGGCACAGTAAGCCGTAGGTAGCAGCTCGGCCCATGTACGACGGGTGCCAGTCTGACCGGGGAGTCAAGCTTTTCTATAAACGGCAACAGTCCTCAACAGCGTTTGCCGTTCTTATACGTGGGTATTGGGACCGCTGCCTGTATCCGCGGATGCTTAATGATGACGCTATGTTTTGAATACTGGACTCAAACCGTTACTCTATCTTGAATGTGATTTTTTAACAATAGTAAAACTGACAAAAGGGTTGTCGTAAATTTCCAGATACTCTATAATAAACACAAATATATAATTAAAACCCCAACGTTATCCAGTCTCAATATTCTAGAGCAATAAAATATCCAGTATCATTGCTGTATGGTAGAAGGAAAAGTGGGGGGTAGAGAGAGAGAGAGAGAGAGAGAGAGAGAGAGAGAGAGAGAGAGAGAGAGAGAGAGAGAGAGAGAGAGAGAGAGAGAGAGAGAGGGGGGGGGAGGGAGAGGGAAATAGAGAGAGAGAGAGAGAGGGGGGGGGGGGGGTCGAGAGACCGAGAGAGAAACAGAACGAGGCAGGGAGAGATAAAGAGTAAGAGAAAGAGAGAGGGTGTGTGTGAGAAAAGATAGACAATGAGAGGGAGAAGAATGAGAGGGAGACGGAGGGAAATATAGATATAGCAATGATAATAAATATAATATATGACGACCAGCCAGCTAGCCAGTGACACAAACACACAGATATGCTATGCTTATTGCTTTTATTCGCTTGTTACATTTTAATCTCAACCCCACCCGCATCCCCTATCAAACTGAAAATGTCATTAAAATACTCAAAACAATTTATTTAGGACACAGCGTACAGCATAAAATACAGCTGAATGAAGAATGGAAACAGAATTACACTGTAAAATGCATCATTAATACAACACAGTCGTGTGTAATTATTATAACGTGCGTGAAATAACAGGGTACAATTTCAAACGAACAGCTTACGTATGGGACCGAGAGTACGAAAACGACCAAATTTAAAGTATTCTTTTTTTAACAACACAACTATAAGTTGGGTGATTTTTAGAAAACTTTAGAACATTTCCATCAATTAGCAGTACTGACAGTAAAAAAGAAAAACAAAATACAGACAGTAAAAGTTTCACCTGTATTCAGCAGCCACTTGTCTTAAGTAGTCGCTTTTGACTACTCCTTATTGTTGTCGTTTAAGACAGGTTTGACTGTATTGTGTTAATATCATTCTTTTTGTGTATTTAATTGTTTTTAGATTACAAATTTTAAGTCTCCCTCCTGTTAAAAATTTCGCCCTATCAAACGTTTGAGAGAGAAGTGACTTCACTCTATGATTTTATTTATTTATAAAAACAATGGATATTGGATGTCCAACATAAAATAAATAATTTTAATAGTCTTCAGAGAAAACCAATAACGTGTTTCGATTAGTAACATGGGATTTTTTAATGCCATTTCACACAGACAGGACAGCATATACCACTGTATGGTTGGACATTTTCCCCGTGTGCGCCGGTGTTTAGAGAAATACCAAATGATTACAGACGGACGCTAAATGCGATGAAGAAACACAATCAAAGAATGGGATCACCGTCAAAACAACCAAGCTTGAAGCTCAATAACAATAAATATGATGACTTTAATATAATATTAATACTTTGAATCGGCATCAGTTTTTTATAAAAACATTTATTTTTATACTGTCATTAAATTTTGAAATTTGCTATATCTGACTTCTTTACATTTTAAATTTTTAAAAATTATAACCTTAATTAAAGCACTTTTATATTTTATGTTACACCGGCACTGACAATGTGCATGAGCACTTGTGAAATCAAACAGACGTAAAACATTAATCGGAAACCCAAATATAAATTAGCGGCGAGTGTTGATAGTTTGTACTGTCATTATTTTAGTAAGCTCTGAGGGCAATAAAACTTATAGTGACAAATTTTACGATACATTTATGAGATTTTTTTTTAAATGTCTGTGCCTTATTAACACAAAATGACGCTGGCTTTTGTCTTACAATCACAGCTTATGTTTAAAGTATTATTATTCGTGTGCCAGCTGTCTTGTTATTTACATCACGTGAGTGCGGTGCGGAACCGCTGTAATGTAGTACGCTGTACTCGTATTTTATAGGTATATTAACATAAATATGTCACATCAGTACACCTTCTACATTTCGCATTCTTACATTAATGTGGCTGTAAACTAGATTCGGCTGTAAAGTCTGCTGATGGCACCACGCCACCATTTGTTGTGTCGTCACTTGTTGTAGCGGCTTAATATAGTCCGGTTTAGGAAATAGTTCCTCAGTAAAGACAATACAAAATTCAGAAATGATTTTGAAAATATTTTTTTGATGATTACAAGTAGGTTAACCTCTGTAGTATTTCAATAGCCCATTGGTTTACTTAGTATACTTAGTACTAACTGATAATGATAACAACTGTGCAAGTGGAATACTACCACTTTTATAACAGCAATATGAGGCGGTGCTCTGGGTTGAGGGTGGATACCACATAGAATACAGAGACACTAATATTCTAACAATCAAATACATTTAATATGTAATTTTAGTGGCAAACATGTTAAATGGCAGCAAGCACAGGAAAGCTTCTTTAAGGACCGACCTCGAGGGTGTCATGGTTAAGCCATCGGACATAAGGCTGGTATGTACAGGGTTCGCAGCCCACCAAGAGCGAGTTTTGACGACTCAATGTAAGACCACTACACCTCTTCTCTCTCTCTAACTAACCACTAATAACTAACCAACTGTCCTGGACAGACAGCACAGATAGCTGAGGTGTATGCAGCGTGCTTGAACCTTATTTGGATATAAGCACGAAAATAAGTTAAAATGATATGAAATAAAGACAAAAATGTTATGGTTGTTAAAATGACTGGAAGGGCAAATAGTTCTACCACGTCTCTTATCCTCCTAACCTCATGGAAGCTATGGTCCTGAATACCAACATGGTCGTCATGGTAATAAGCAATAAAACCAGTGACAGTGATTACACCAGGGGGAGCTCGACTCTGCTGCTCAGCGGTTCCCACGGGCGGCGCGGCCGTATTGTGTTATAAACAGTGGCTGACACTGGCCGAACGACCCAAACTACTCGCAATTGGAGCAATTTCCGCAATTATACGTCATTACCGAATGGAAATATCACTATCCCCGTTTACTGGGGGTAATGAATATGATGAGAAACAAAAGAGATAACATTTACACTAATCTGAATATTTCCGAGCGGAATTGGACAATTTGGTCCAAGTGTGGTCGGTGAAATCGTAGTTTCAACAAAGCTGTATGATACACAACATCCGCTAACGCACACACACACACATGATAGCAGACCACACAAAAACACTTCTTAATTTATCACTGTAATAGTCACAAATTTGGATATATGCTAAAATGTGTATGTGAGAAAATTACCGTATATATGGTAAATTAACTTGCTAATGGTTGGCTGTATATCATAAATTAATTTGTTGTTTGTTTGTTTGTTTAATTTTATGTTTGCTTTGATCTATTGGGCTTATTTTTGTTTTTGATTTTATTGTTATCACTGTTGTTTATTTAGTTAGGATTTTAATACATGTTTATAATAGGAAATGTAGAAATACACGCATATAGTTTGTTAAGACACCTTTAAGTTTCTCTGAATAATTTCAAGAAAACCAATATAATAATAATAGGTAGTAGTAACCTAATAATAATTTGTGCTGTTGCTGCATTTGTTTTATGCTGTCAAGTACTACTTTTATTTTGTTGTTGGGTTTTATTTTGTTTGGTTGGGTTTGGGTTTTTTGGGGTGGTAGCGGTGTTTTTGTTTTGCTTTGTTTGTTGCTTTTGTATTTATTTTTGTTTATTTTGTTTTGTTTTGTTTTGTTTTGTTTTGTTTGCTTTGCTTTGCTTTGCTATGCTATGCTATGCTATGCTATGCTATGCTATGCTATGCTATGCTATGCTATGCTATGCTATGCTATGCTATGCTATGCTATGCTATGCTATGCTATGTTTTTGTTTTTGTGTTTTTGTTTTTATTTGTGTTTTTGTTTTTATTTGTGTTTTTGTTTTGTTTTAGTAGGTGTGATGGTGGTCAGAACCATTGATATCAAAAGTCCATGAGCCAATTTACAGGTCTATATAGATCAAAGAAATGGTTGGACATTTTCCCCGTGTGCGCCGGTGTTTAGAGAAATACCAAATGATTACAGACAAAACTTCAGAGACTAAAGCAAATAAATATATCAAGAGTAGACCGATAAACATATTAAATACGGAGACTGCCAATTAAGACAGAGCCAGTTTGTAATTAGCCGTTAGTTTACATAATTGCAGGCGTGTGTCAAATCGACTGCTACCGGTCGGTGTTGTTATCTGCGGCGTGTAAACAAGTGTTCAGTGGCTGGCACCTCTCGTTTGTTACCCATTACTTACCGGTAAGGTCTACAAATCGCCGACAGCTGGGGATAATTGTTGAACATCAGCCGCTGGTTTTGTGGGTTTATTCAAATGTGGACGTTTAAATGTCTATACGCTTCGGATAAAATCGGCCTGGATGTACATAATATTGATATATTCACATTCCGCAAATATCAAGTGAACATCAAAACAGGAAAAAAAGTGTTTAAATTGTTCAGCTTCCCGCTGTCACGTTGAATACTAGCAGATTTAACTATTAACAGCTATTTTCATTTCTACTGTAAATTAGTCTAAAGAGAGATAAAAGTCAGTGAAATATGTGCTTATGGATAATTTTAAAACACGTACTACATATTTCAACAACAACAAAACGTATATACTCAAATAATATACGGTAACTAGCAAGTTCCACCAGCTTCCACCGTAAATATTACAACTGTTCTATGCATAATTTACGGTTAGTAATATTTTCTTTAAGTATTTTATCAGTTCTAAATGTTATCAATAAACACATTCACAAAAATGTTCTTAAGAAAGAAATGTTCTATTGAACGACACATTCAAGATATTTTAATTACGGTTATATGGTGTTGGACGTATGGTTAAGGACCACAAAGATAGAGAGAAAACCCGCTTCCGGCACCCCATGGGCTACTCTTTTCGATTAGCAGCAAGGGATATTTTATATACACCATCCCACAGAGAGGACAGTGCATTCCACAGCCTTTGCTGCACCAGATGTGGAACACTGGCTGGAACTAGAACTGGAACTAGTCCAATGGACCCACCGATCGCGATCAATCCTAGATTGACCGTGCATAAGGCGAGCGCTTTACCATTGGGACATAAGGCTGGTAGTTATTGGGTTCACATCATTGTACCGACCTCCACTCAGTGTCCCGGACAGAGAGCCCAGTCGATATAAGCACAAAATAAGTATAAACGAAGAACAGTTCATAAGAAGCCATGTGCTTACTGTAATGAAAACGCTGTTAAAACAGTATGCCACGCCCTCAGTCAGGTGTTTCTACTGTTTCGTCTATCTTGTATGGTACAATACTGTGTCATTTGTGTATTTATTGTTAATAATTCTCTATTTGTATTAATAAGTATCTTCCCTAGTTCCTTTGTAGAGAAACATTGCAGGATGTGGTGTAAGAAGTACTCTTTCAACACATTTGAAATAAGTAAATAAGCAAATAAATAAATAATAACAAATCAAAATGAATAAATAAGTAAATAAGTAAATAAATAAATAAATAAATAGGCATAAATCAATAAATCAATAAATCAATAAATAATAACAAATAAAATACAGATGAATAAATAAATCAATAAATAATAACGAATATACATGTACAAGCAAAAAAAAAATTTATATAAAAAAAAAAAAATAAACAGAAAAAAGAAAAGAAAAAGAAAACCCTTCGTCAAACAGAATAAGACAACTGTGACAGTGGCTGCTCCTTCCGACTAGCAGCAATTAGGATTTTATATCACAGACAGGATAGCACATACCATAGCACATACCACAGCCGTTGATACACCTGTTGTAGAATAATAATTAGATCAGGAAATAACAATGAATCGACCGTGGGGCTTTGATCCACCGACCCACCTCACATCAGGTAAGCATTCCAGACGAGGAATCGAGGACCCCCCCACCCCCCACCCCCCACCCCCCACACACACACCACCACCACCACCACCACCACGTGGCACTACTGAAGTAAATCTTCACACTCGGCCAAAATCGCTTGAGACGTTCGGGCAAAATGAGCTGGCATGTTAACTGTTCATCATTCTTCTCACAATATTAGTTGTAATCCATGTTAAAATTCTACGCCATATAACCGTAATTAAAATATGTTGAGTGCGTCGTTACATAAAAGGGGCGGAACGTAGCCCAGTGGTACAACGCTCGCTCGATGCGCGGTCGGTGTGGGATCGATCCCCGTCAGTGGGCCCATTGGGCTATTTCTCGTTCCAGCCAGTGCACTACAACTGGTATATCAAAGGCCGTGGTATGTACTACCCTGCCTGTGGGATGGTGCATATAAAAGATCCCTTGCTGCTAATCGAAAAGAGTAGCCCATGAAATGGCGACAGCGGGTTTCCTCTTTCAATATCTGTGTGGTCCTTAACCATATGTCTGACGCCATATAACCGTAAATAAAATGTGTTGAGTACGTCGTTAAATAAAATATTTCTTTCGTTACATAAAACATTATTTCCATGTTAAAATAAGTAGCGGTTCGTTTGGAACCCTATATAGCTGTTTAGTATTAATGCAGGTATGAATAAACGTTGTTATCTCGCCTTCATGTAAAATTCTTTAATCTCATTGGTTGTTTGCCGTTGGACAAAGCCCTTATCCCCCTGTGGGCGGAGCCAAATTCCCTTATACCCCGTCTGTAATTTCCAACAGTTTCCAGCCGCCCCAGTTAATGCTAAAGCAATAATTAGATTATAAATAACATTGATAATCAATCAAGTATACATAATTAATTTTATTTTTACTATAAAATACACTATTACAATACTTTTAAAAGCTGCAATGTTGAACTCGGCCACCTAATTACGGTCGTGGTGTTATTGTATTAATGCGCGATTAACAACAGTTTTTTTTTTTTTTTTTTTTTTTTTATATTTTTTTTTTTTTTACAACATATATTTCTGGTAAAAAAAAGTTTTTTTTTTTTTTTTTTTTTATTATTATTATTATTATTTTTTTTTTATTATTAATATCTGTTTCAGAAAATTTCGTATTACAAACATTCGAAGTTAAAAACTCGTTTATCAATGGAACTATTTTTCGTCACTGGCCAGTGGTTTCGTTCGCGTCCGCGTGGTACGGCTCCGTTAATAAATTGTTAACAATTATTGTCTGGCGTTATTTTGATTATTTGGCTATATGGTTTAACATGTCGGCAAGATAAATTCGTTGTAGAAGCATCTCTCGGGGTATATGTCTTTTTATGTACCCTCTGTGTGCTCTTTTACCCCCTCGCCTTCGGCTCGGGGTAAAAGAACATACAGAGGGTACATAAAAAGCCATATACCCCTCGTGATGCTTCTACAACTTATATTATCCAGGTTCGGGCATTTTGTATTAATTCGGACAAGAAACAGCCGCTCTACCCCGACCCCTCTTCGCCACCAATCCCCCAAAACCCAACAACAACAACAACAACTCCCCCCCCCCTCCCAAAAACAAAAAAACAAAAAACCCACAAACAAACCCCAAAACAACAAAACAACAATCATAAAAGAAGAACAACAATAAACATAAAAACCATACGCCTATGTTGAGCAAGTAGAGCTGTCTCTTATGTAAACTGACAGACTGATAGAGACGGGATATAGCTCAGTGGTAGAGCGCTAGCGTGCAGCGTAATGGGGCGTAAGATCGATCGCCGTCCACATCAGGGGCTAGTAACTGGAAGAAATTTGAAGGGGCTATTTTACATACCAATATGTTAGATGTGTAACACGAACCATTCGTAATTTTAAACCTCGCCTAAGTTATTTAAACCTCGCCTAATGTAAACAACTTTGAAACTTTGAAACTTTATTTTGGTACACCCAGGCCGTCAAACGACAGCATACGAGGAATTATTGTACAATGGGTATTCAAACGTGGTAATCTGATAGTCTTCGTTTATAAATATGGCGCTGAAAACTCACGACCGATTTATAAGTGCAGGATCAACAACAATTGTTGCAAGTTAAAATATGTATTAAAATGTCATTCATTTTCCATTTCCCGTTTACAAAGGTTTGAAAACAACCTTGTGAACCGGGCACGCAACTGTGTCACGTTACTGTAGTGCTATTTTGTTTCGTCACATCCAAATTACGTGAACAAAATGCAGTGGCGACAACTTCATTGAATAATAGCACAAAATTGAGGATATTATTCATTAGCAGGTCACGGCGTCTGCGGGGCAGGTTACCGTGTAGGAATATACTCAGATCCGATCGTGAGAAAAATATGGTTTTGCTATGTTTGAGAATTATTTTTATAATATTTTATTTAAATACCGGTTTGGTATAATTGTTACTCCTATATAATATTTATATCATATACGTATAATGGCTGGACCTTGACTTGATAGGAGCATGTAAACCATGTCTGTCCTGTCCGTGTAATGGTATATTTAGTTCTTGCATTCATTTTATACATTATTAAATACATCGATTAATTCGTTCCTTAATTAATTTGAGCGTTAATTTTGCTAATTTATTGCTTCGTCTGTTTTTGTTATTGTTGGTTTAATTAATACATTTTTAATTGATTAATTCCTTGATTACTTGTCTGTTAAGAATCTTCTCTAACAGCTGAATTCAACCATAATACCTTACAGTCACTATACTTAAAGGGACAGACCCTAGTTTTTAAACACTATGACATATTTTCCACTATTAGAGCTATTTCTGATAACTGAAATCAGACATTACTTAGATTTTATTGTTTAGATTATACTTTTCCGTAAATTTGAATTGTTCTGGTCGTTACGGTTTGACTGAAAACATATTTTATTGCATATATATATATATATATATATATATATATATATATATATATATATATATATATATATATATATATATATATATATATATATGCACAGTGAACCCCCCTCAAAACCGGACACCCTCGGGACCAAATAAACTGTCAGGTATAAGAGATATCCGGTTTAGAGGGGTTAAGTTCTGTATGTCCGGTAGTGGGAGAATTCCGGTTTACAGACGGTCCGGTTTTAAGAGGTTTCACTGTATGTATATATATATACATACAGTCTAACCTGTATATAACGATCACTCAGGAACTGGCAAAAATATTAATTATGGACAGGTGACTGTTATATACAGGTAACGGAAAACTGATATTTACTATAAAAGAAACACTGCTAAATTGGAATGTATAAAGTATTAACAGTCGTCATAAAGATATAGAATCTGAGAGAGAAAAATATAATTTTTACTATATAAATTTAATACGTTTTGTTGAAACTCACTCCATTAGACACATCATACAGGTAAAAGATGCAAATACGATTAATGATGCAGTGGAGCATGTACCTGTTTTGTTTCAACTTAAGTAAAACAATAACTTTATTTTGTGACTGGAACAGGCCAATACATGTATATATCTTGCTGGTTATAAAATTGACATTGAAAGAAGTACTGATGAGTGCTTTCAGAGTAATGTCCACAATTACACGAGGGATCCATAGTAAGACCACAACGATATAGATCTGCATTTAAAGTACTACAGGCATGTCTTAATCTGGTATATAAAACATTTTCTTTTCTATTTCCCCATAAATGGAATGAGGGTACTTTGTAAACATCCGGTGCTACTGCTTTTTAAAAAGATGAAATTCGTTTACGATTTCGTATTTTCGCTTTCAGACTATTCCAAAGATCAATTGTTGAATGTATAAATGACATTTTAAAGACATTTGTTCTAGCAAAAGGAATAGATATATCGGTTTGGTTCCTTAGACTACAGTGGACACGTTGTTCAACCCTAGGTGGTACGCTGCTGACTAAGATGTCAGGAGCCATACCATTCATTATTTTGAACAAGTACATAATTTATTTGGCCTTTTAGCGTTCAGATAGTGTAGCCAACCCTGTTTCCAAATATAATCCTGGAGTTTGTAATATCACAAAATGCATATTTATATTTTTAAAAGCGCATGTGCGTCTAGGAAGTAACGGTTATAGAGTCCAGTTTTAATTCATTTTTAAGAGTATTTCACCTGTTCAATTTTTCTTTTATGTTTTTATTTAACGACGCACTCAACACATTTTATTTACAGTTATATGGCGTTAAGGATCACACAGCTATTGAGGGAGGAAATCCGCTGTCGCCACTTCATGGGCTACTCTTTTCGATTAGCAGCAAGGGATCTTTTATATGCAGCATCCCACAGACAGGATAACACATACCACGGCCCTTGATATACCAGTCGTGGTGCACTGGCTGGAACGAGAAATAGCCCAATGGGCCCACCGACGGGGATCGATCCCAGACCGACCGCGCATCAAGCTGAGCTACGTCTTGCCCCTTCACCGTTTCAACGTTACAGACTCTGTTTTCACTCTGTTGTAACTTTATTCAAATAAGTTATAGGTTTGTAGGTTAACTAACTTATAGTGTCCATTTTCACAGTTGAAACTTGGGTCTGCGACTTTATCTCCCTAAAGAATGGAATAATTAAAACGTCAGACAGACAGATAATTTATTAAAGTCTTACCGTATGTACATCACATATATACAAAATAAAACAAACATAAAAATGAATAAGATATTCCATATGGAATTACGAGAGACAGAATGAAATTAAAATAACATAGGTATGTACAATTAGAAATACAATAATAACACTATCATGTTTATACAATGTTTCTACGACTTTGCAAAAAAACTAATAAAAATAAAAATGTTTTTTGTAAAACCCAAACAAAACGAACCACTGTTAGCACATAACAATTTTGATATTTTTGAGTTAATTACATTTATGTTGAATTGATTAATTTGTAGTCATTTGTAATATAACAAATATACGCAAATATATCGCAAATATAACAAATATACACAAATATATCGCATTTGAAACTTCTTAGTTTAAGATAAATAAAATATAAAATTCAAAACCTATTTTCTTTGATACGATTTTTATTACCCCTATGATTAAAAGTTAATAGAGAAGACACATACTAGTAATTTATAGCACCACAACCCTGATAGGTCAGTTGTGACGTCACTGTACCGATAGACTGAATACCGTTGAGTGACAGACGACTGGTGCCAGTCTGCTAAATCCCAGACTTGATGTGCGTGACATCATTATTATAAAACTTAGTTATTAAAAAGCCATCAAGGCCCTGTTAATTCAACATGTCCCAACTATTGTTTAGAGTATCTGAGCAACGTGTTCTAGTAAAGAGTTGCGTAACGTGGCAGTGTATGACATCCTAGTTATTATACTGGCATAATTAAAATATCATTAAAATGCGTTTAAACCAGCGCTGACAACCCCTTTTGTCGTCATATAATATAATTACGATTTGATTTAGTTATTCTTTCCTTTAAAATGTGTATCCATTCATTTGTGTATCAATCTAGAAAATTTTATATCACAATCACGTATAATTCAACAGTATCAATATATTTAAACTTATAAATATCTGACATGTAGTGTTGAATTGCTCAAATGGTTGTAACGCCAATATTCGGGTACATCAGTCAACAAGAAATAACGTTCTGTATGTGTATAAACTCTGGAACGGTATTCCGCCACAATGAAGTTCTATACGTGTTTAAACTCTTGATCAGTACCCTGTCTCAGTGAAGTTCTATATATACATGTATAAACTCTTGAACTGTCTCAGTGAAGATGTGTAAGTATATAAACTACAGAACCGTACCCCGCCACAATGAAGTTCTATACGTGTATAAACTCTTGAACCGTACCCTGTCTTAGTCAAGTTTTGTACGTATATAAACTCTTGAACCGTACCCCATCCGAGTGAAGTTCTGTACGTGCATAAACAGTATCTTGAACCGTACTCTGTCTCAGTCTCAGTGAAGTTCTGTACGTGTATTAACTCTTGAACCGTACCCTGTCTCAGTGAAGTTCTGTGCGTGTATAAACTATTGAACCGTACCCTATCTCATTGAAGTTCTGTGCGTGTATAAACTCTTGAACCGTACCCTGTCTCAGTGAAGTTTTGTGGGTGTATTTACTCTTGAACTGTACCCTGTTTCAGTAGAGGTATGTGCGTGTATAAACTCCCGGAACAGTCCGATCACGTTATATAAACTTCGGAACCGAGCGCGATGTTTTATTATAACTACACTATTTAAAATAAAGACTAATAATAAAAACGCCTTTAATTTGATGAAATAATTATTAATGTCATATCCCAATATAGAAGTAACAATAACACAAATGATATTATTGTAAGTCCTATGCTCAGTGCATGCAGCCTATTAGGGCCTATCAATTAAATATATAAAACTTCTCTTTTTTTAAATAATAATAATAGTAGTAATAATTTTTAAAAATATTAATAAAAATCAAATAGAAACTGTTTTAAATGTTCCAATCATGTATCGGTCCGTTTCCTCTTTTAATTTGCGCAAGGACAGCTATTACTACTTTTGTTTGTAGTTTTGTACCTGGCGGCCATGTCTATGACGTCATGGGGTGACGGTTTAACACGCCCTCTGTGAGAGGTCACTCTGGCAGACCTGTACACGCGTGTTGCACGAGCGACATACTGCCAGCCCTCATCACCGCACGTGCGTACTGCCGCACTGACCACTGGCTCACGATGGCCGGAGGGGGGTCACAAGTCGTAATTATTGGTGTAATTGGGGGTCAGGTCACAAACATTTTCACTGCTTTTGTCTTTCGTTTATTGTCCGCAAAAGCTGGTGGGGATTTAATTGAAGTCGTTTGGCAACAAATTGAAATTATATTCATTGTTAAAGTTAACAAAGAAGACACACATTTAACTGTTTGGAAGACTGGTGGAAATAAAGCGAACGTTTCGCAACTCGGTGTTTTGTCATTAATTTGCCCCACTGTGTCATGTAATTAAGTCCCTGTCAGTAGTTGGGGAACGTGGCGGCCAGCAGTTATAATGGATAAAGATTTGTTTTACCACTGTCACGTATGCTATTTCAAATAGTATTTGTGTGCACACTGATTGCCGACCCGTTGCTGTAACCCTTAACATAAAAAAAGAAAATGATGTTAATAAGATGTGTAAAAAAATAACCCAAAAACCCCCCCAAAACACACCCACCTTTATAAAATTGTGTTACAGTGGGCTTTCAAAATATTGAATAAATATTTTCTTAACTTGCATAATTTATTTATATTTAAAACTAATTGTATCAATTGTATTGTACTGGTAAGTAAGCTATAGATGCTCGGTACTAGGGACTGTGGATCTGTGGTCATATAAGGATCCCACCTTTGTCCCTCGTATTTTAGCTACTGGGCTTACTTGCACTATTGTGCAAAAATAGTCGAAGAAAACATTGCTTAAAGGTGTTTTGTTTTTCATATGTTCTCATTTACTAGTTATTGTTTTGCTTCGGCTTTTTCTTTTTCTCTTTTTTTTTTAAAAATGTGTTGCTGTTATTGGTTTTTTTTGTTGTTGTTGTTGTTGTTGTTTTTTTGTTTTTGTTTTTTTAATTTGTATGCTATTGTAATATTAATACAACAAATTAGTCGCCGTTATCTTTCTAGCATAAATATACATTGCTACAATTTGGTAGTAGCAACCTGTGGGTTTTTTCTCTCAAACTTCAAACTAATTATCGCTATAATCACTTAATAGCCGTAGTTAAAAATATGCTGAGGTGTCTAAACATACCACCTCTAAGTTGTATAATGGCGTTTTCCGGCCAAAATTATTTATTAACTTTTGCCTTGAAATGTAATAGTATACTCTCAACTATATACCTATAAAAAATTAAAACAAAATAATTTAGTTTACTTGTAGAAAAAGGAAATTTCATTTGAAGAGAACACTTCGTAATGAAATGCCAAGCGGATGTTGCCATCAAATTTGCTGTCTTTGAACATCTCATCTATCTCCGACGGCCTTCAAATTTGTGAATTCGTCGATTTCATTGTTCATTGGATTTGTTAGATATCAGTGCCGGATCCAGAAAATGTATTGGGGGGGGGGGGGGGGGGGGGGGGGGGGGGGGGGGGGTATGACGTGAGAACTTTGTGGGAAGTTTGGAGGGGTGTGTGAAAATTAATATATAATAAAATTATAACTGTCGCAATCTAGTCGTACCGAACACGGGTATTTACGCAGCGCAACAAGATTATATAAACATTACAGTTTCGATATTCCTGAGTTATTTATGCAAAGATTATGCATGGGATCGATTAATAAATTTAAAAATATCGAAATATGGCACATAACAACTATGATATTGCACCTTTATATCAAGTGGTGTATTATATGTATTTTTAATATCATTAATTAACACAGGCAGATGATGATAAAATTTAGAACTTCGGGAAAGCCTTTTATTAAATATTATCAGTTTGTATTGGAAATTGTTTGTGTTTGTTTCGCGGTTACTTCTGTTTCATTTACATGTCACATGATATACTATTCACAAACAGGTGCCCGTTACAACAGCACTTTCATATTATGTGTAATACAAAATATTGCCTTCGATTCACACAGAAAATATCTCATAAATATTGTTGTGACCTTTACAATACGAGGGCTTTAATTTTTTTTGTTCAATTGCGTTTTATGGGCGGGTTCGTTGGGCGCCTGTATTGAAACTAAAACTGCAGAAATTGTTTGTAGACACCTGCAAGGGCCATAATTACCGATTAGAGTATTCCACTATCAGATAATTAACCGGCATTTAGAGTTCGCTTTGGGACGCTTAGCAGGGTCTCGTTTTACCCGGCGCAAGAATACAGGTCTAACAACGGCTACAGTCGGGGTTCTATTTCGCGGAGGAGAGGTGGCAATAACCTTTATTGTCTCCCGCATAACATAAACAGGCTGTTATTTATTGGAATATTCATTTGAAGGGATTTAATCGCATAATGCAGACTGAAAATCTACATGACAAACAAGTCGTTTCGTTTTATTGCTGTTAACTGATTACCGACTCCATTGTTAAACATCTGAATATCACCAAATAAAACTCATCAACTTTATAACGGTGAATGCTGGAACTAATATATTATAATAATGTACGTACATACGCATATGTATAGATACATATCTATAGTATCAATAACCATATGTACATGTATTTGGTGTAATTCAAAGGAAGGATAATACAAGTTTAGAATAGTATCATTTTGTTAATTATGTCAATGTGAAGAAAATGTTCAATATTTTCCAAGTGAAAATTACAAACCATTTATTCGTCTTTTATTTATTTTACATGAAAAATATCTTTTCATGCAATATGTCGGTCACGCTGATGTATTGAATAAGCTATCAGACTTACGGCTGGTAGGTACTAGGTTCGTATCCCGGTAACGGCTCCCACAAAAAAGGACACTCAGCCCAGGTGTACTTTGACCTTAATTGGACAGCGTAGTTTGAGACCTTAATTGGATGTAAAGAGAAAAATTAAATTAAAATAATAAATAAATAAATTCAACAATTAAATGGTATTTGGACTAGGTCTAAACTGAACAAAAAAGTTAATTATTCGTTTACTAACCATTGAAGGTTCAAGCACGCCCATCCTGAACAGACCATCCACGTTTCTCTGACGATCAGCCCAAGAGCAGGTATTTAACGAAGTTATTCTCTGGATGACTGACTAATAACACTAATAAACTGGTTGATGCAACTCGTTTTAGTGGCGGTGTAATGAGAGAGGACCTCAGTACAATACTTACATGTGTATACCAGTGAAAGGAGAAACGAAAGACGTGTTTAAAGAGAATGTCCAGATTTTACTGGAATTTATCCATTTAGCTGAGTGTGTTTTTCTCGTTCCAACCATAGGTACTTGATGACAGAATAATAAACCATTTCCCAATGACACTAGTACATGATACGGTGGTTACTGCATTGAGTTAGCCACTGTGATCGAAAGCCTGTTGTAATCCATAAATGTCTACTATTGTTTTTAAAATAAAATAGCAGACCCCCCCCCCCCCCCCCCCCCCCCCCCACCCCCCCCCCCCCCCCCCCCCCCCCCCCCCATCCCACCCCTTAATGTCCGACAAACATTCAGTACTATTTTTGTTTTGTTTTATTTTGTTTTAACAGCACCCTATCCTACCCGTTTTGGTTCGCGTTTTATTCCTGGCTAGGACGAAGTGAGGATTTTACCCCGCACATATTGCGAATTTTAAAACACGAAACTACATGAGAAAAATTTAAAAATAAGTACAAAATTAATTTTACACCTTAATTTGTATCAATGCTTTGTGAAAATTACCTTATGACGTTAATATAATCAGGTATTAAAAACACTTCATCAGGACCATAAAAAGACCATTATTATATACCCAAGTTTGACCAAGTAAGTTTTTTTTAATTACTTTGTATAATATCTACATTTGACATTTTATTGCAACTTTATCAATCAGGTTAGAGATTTAAAAAGTTTAATTAATTATTTTTGAATTATTTGAAGTCTGTTTTCAAATTTATATTTTTGCGTTCAGTGTTGGGAAAACGCTTGCAATAATATAGGCTACGTGTTAGTGGTTGGGACGCTAATTTATGGAAATAAAACAAGCTTTCTGATAATTATTGTAAATATTCATCATATTTTAAATTTCATGATACAATTATTATTATTATCTTTCTTCTTTTTTTTCTATCTCTTTGTATGTAGGCTAGTGCGTGCCTTAGAGGGTTCTTTTGGTATATTGTGATATACTGAGAATAATTAAATTACCCTGTCATCAAGTGTCTATGGTTACAACCAGTCAACCACAACTGGTCAAACCAGCCAGTGCACCTCGACTAGTATATCAAAGGCCGTGGTATATGCCATCTAGCCTGTGGGATGGTGCATATAAAAGATCCCTTGACCTACTGGAAAAAAATAGCGGGTTTCTTTTTTAAGACTATATGTCAAAATTACCAAATGTTTGACATCCAATAGCCAACGATTAATAAATCAATGTGTTCTAGTGGTGTCGTTAAACAAAACAAACTTTAATTGTTAGTCGGAAACATCTTACAATGGCGGCAGACTCAGAACAGTCCCTTTAACAACATAGCCCCAAGTCCAAACTAATTTTGCATGCTAATATCCAATTAAGATTCAAGACTGTCCACCCTGATGCCAAACTACACTATTTACAAAAATAATAAACATAACTTTTAATGGGTTGTCTGAAAAGTTTAAAGCGACTGTCCTCAGTTTGCTGTCATTGTAACATTAAGTTTTACTAGCATACAATTTTTATTAAACTAAAATTACATATTAAACACATTTTCTTGTTATCCTAATGTTTGAATTAGCCTAAAGTGTATTTTACCTACAAAAGGGCGGGACGTAGCTCAGTGGTAAAGCGCTCGCCTTATTCGCGGTTGGACTGGGATCGATTCCCATTGATAGGCTCATTCGGCTAGTTCTCGTTCCAGTTACTGCATCACGACTGGTATATCAAAGACCGTGGTATGTGCTATCCAGTCTGTGGGAAGGTGCATATAAAAGATGCCTTGCTACTAAAGAAAACAAATGTAGCTGGTTTGCTCTCTAAGACAATGTTTGACACCCAATAGCCGATTATTGATAAATCAATGTGATTTTGTAGTGCAGTTAAACAAAACAAACTTCAACTTCATTTTATCTGCAAATTTTGTTTTTATTTTAGAAGTGAAATGAAATTTGAACAATACAAACATTATGACCACCATATGTAGAAATTGATATGCTAAATACTAAACTATATTCAAGATTTAACTTTAGCTGTTAAAAAATTATTTATTATTTAAAAATATGTTACAATGGTTGCAAACTTAGGATAGTATCTTTAAAGTCCGATGGCCCTAAACCGAAGGAACGTTTTTCTGAGCTTGTCAGCGCCTATGGTGACGTGATACTAGGCTTGGTAGTGAGCTATTTGTGTAAGATGAGCACGGTATGGGCAAGTCAGTGAAACCATGGACACAGATCTCGGTAGGCCTTGCTCACTGGAGCCGTTATCTCTCACAGCGGAGTTCGGAGTTCCACCCTGTGTAGGTTTTCTAAATTAATCCAGGAGTGTCAGTCCTACAGGCGGTGCAGGAGGGATAAAACATCCTATTACGGGTCTCCTAGGGGAGTGGTGGTCCTCCCAAGGACGAGCACGTGATAGTGGATCATGAAAACAATCACAATTTTACCTAAAACATCCTTTCGGCTCTGCCTTGTGCATAGATACGATTTTGATAACGGAATACGGTTTCATCATTATAAGATTTAGGATGGACCAGACTCAGTTGTGTAGTGGTTAAGCCATCGGACATAAGGTTGGTAGGGACTGGTTTCGCACCCCGGTACCGATTCTCATTCAGAGTCAGTGTAAAAACTCAATGGGTAGGAAGGAAAGAAGGAAATGTTTTATTTAACGATGCACTCAACACATTTTATTTATGGTTATATGGCGTCGAATCACACAAATATTGAGAGAGGACACCCGCTATCGCCACTTCATGTGCTATTCTTTTCGATTAGCATCAAGGAATATTTTATATGGACCATCCCACAGACAGGATAATACATACCATGGCCTTTGTTACACCAGTTGTGGAGCACTGGCTGGAACAAGAAATAGCCCAATGGGCCCACCGACGGGAATCGATCCTTGATCGACCGCGAATCAGGCAAGTGTGTACCACTGAGCTACGTCCTGCCCCTCAGAAGGCTGGTAGGTACTGGCTTCGCCACCTCATGCAGGCTCCCACCCAGAGCGAGTTTTAACGACTCAATTAAAAGGGTAGGTGTAAGACCACTACACCTTCTTCTTTCTCACTAACAACTAACAACTAACCCACTGATAGCTGAAGCGTGTGCACAGGGCAGCGTGCTTGAACCTTAACTGGATACAAGCACGAAAATAAGTTGAAATGAAAATAATGTTCCCACGAAAAATATGTTTTAAAAAGAAGATTCATTTTGAACTGGGGGAGGGGGGTTTGTTGTGAAATTAGAAAATAATGCTTTGGTTCATCGAGAGAGTTTTATTCTACGTATATTTCAGTCGAGAAATCTGCCATTTCTATAACCCTCGTTAACTCAGTCTTTATACTTAATTTTTAGATATTCTTTTGGAGCAACACAATAACGCAAGGGGAATAACCGCTATATGTAAGATAACTCTTGTATCTTTCAAAATGCCCATGCGGGTATAATGTTTTGACTGATGGACAAAAGTAAAACAATGATTTGTTGAAATGGATGAACCAGGGTGTCCAAGGTGTAAAACTACAAAATACAGCAACCCATCACTGAAGTTACTAGTAAATATTTGTGGCCACCCTTTGTGAGTTTTTCCTTTTAAACTGTTTTTTTAATGTTGTTATTCCTGTTTTCGGACCTCACCTTTATTCAAAACGTTTGTTCAAATTGCTTAAATTCCCAAATTTTAAGTCTACATTTTAGAATGGATTCGTATTTAATTTGTCGTACATAAGCTACCATAAAATTAAACAAAATATGCACTTTAAATATAGTCGTACATACAGGGCCGGATTTAGACCTTTGGCCAAGTTGGGGGCCCAGGGCACTTAAGGTTCGGGAAATGATTTTCCTAATGTGTATAGACTTAGTTACCTAAATCTGGCCAAACATTAGCATACATGTACCATTACAACTGTATCTACCTAAAATATGCCGAAAAAGTTGTAGTGAACTTGCACACATTTAAAAACAAAGAAATGGTCAACCTCAGGATTAGTTTATCAAGATTAATCTCACGTGTAAGCACAAGGTGAGGTTTGTCCTGCCTAGCCATTAAGCCATTAGCACTTCTGAACGGTTCCGATGAATTTTGCTCGGAACGAATTGCGTTCAAAATAACGACTACCATCACATTTCCCAACACTAATCGTATATTGTGATCTATTTCGAGCTCATGGAGACCAAGAAATACTTACTTTGAAACAATCTTCACTTTGAATTAGAGGGGAAAAAGTCCCAACTGTGGGTTTTTTTTTTCACCGAGCGGATTCTAGCAGACAATTACGCTGGAAGACAATTTCAGCAGACACGCATGGCGACGTTCTAAACACCGGACTCATACGCCTTTCTGTTGTTATCTGTATTTCCCACACTTTTAAACACACACTGTTATGCTAATTATTAGTATTCACTTTAACTTAACAATTTTAGTCTTAAAGAGTATCTTCATATTACCGATAAGTATGGGTTTTTTTATTATATATATACCTGTCACACATTATAAAAGGGCCTGCAGATGGATGAAATAAATATTTATATAAAAAAAAAATATACTTATTGGTCAATCGGGTTGTGGTCTTTACGAAACTAGTTGAACACCCCCATCTTAACATAGTACAGAATAATTTTAAAGTGATACTTCAGATGTTAAAAAAGTGCTTAATAAAACTGTTATGTTGTATAAATTATACAGTTATTAGTAGCAATATAAGACTATGAAAATGAGTCTTGGTTGTTATTTTGTTTTTGTGTGGGTTTTTTATATGAAGATACTCTTTAAAACTCTAAAATTGTTAAGTTATAGTGAATACTAATAATTAGCATAACAGTGTGTTTAAAAGTGTGGGAAATACACATAACAATCGATTGGCGTATGAGTCCGGTGTTTAGAACGTTGCCATGCATGTCTGCTGAAATTGTCTGCCAGCATAATTGGCTGCTAGAATAGAATACGTAGTGTTAGGGTTGGGGCCCTAAATCACTACTACAATACATAGCATATATATATATTAGTAGTAACATATACAGGTAATTACATAGACATATCTAGTATGAAGAAATATTCTTTAAACTCCTCTAGGGCACTGACCTAAATTGAAAAGAAAGATAGAGAAGGAAAAAAGAAATAAGAAACGAAAGAAGGAACAGAGTTACTTCATGCATAATTGCGCATATATGACAGTATATTCATAGAGATACCCACATACATAAATGCATACACATATATATTATACATGTACATATATTCAAACATGTACCCACATCTACCAGAAGTATATACGGAAGAGATGAAATTAAAAGTATTATATTTGTTCTAAAATGTAGTCTGAATTTTGTTTTCAAACAAGCTGTTTCCATGTCTAGATTATCTTTAAGTCTCAATAAAATAGTGTTTGCCACGTTGCCCATTCATTATTAAATACATCGTATTTACAAGTTTTTAAAAGAATATACCTTTCAATTTCAAATTTATGTTGCATTATGCCATGCACAGTGTTAATACTTAAACATTTCTTTTGTATTTTCATACTGTATATATAATATTTTATATTAATTACTAACCAGTTTATAAAATTGCTTTTATTATTATTTATCAAACCAAACATTATAATAATTTTATTAAAATGAATTATAGTTCCTTTTCGAATAAATATCCAATCTGTTACTGCTTCCCATAAAGTGTGTACCTTATCGCAATCGAAAAATAAATGTTGTATTGTTTCAGGAAAATTATTACAGAAGTTACTTATATTAGAATCAGTGTAGTTAATCTTGTATAGAAAAGTATTAGTAGCTAATATGTTTTGCAGTAATCTATACTGAAACCATCGAAGGCTAGAATCTTTCACACATCGAAATGGTAAAGCATAATATTTTTCCAGTCAGTTTGTTCAAATAAAAAGCCTTCATTACTATATTTTATCTGTCCTTTTGGCTTTACATACTGAAAGTTTAAAATGTCATACATATCTCTGCACCCTTTTTTACTTTTTAATAATAGTTGCAGTTTTAAAGGGTATATATGATTTTTCACTGTGTTAAAATGATCGTCTTTTAACTGATCTAATTTATATATAAATGATTTGACAGCATTTATTAATGATGCATAGTTGATAAAATTTGTAGTTATAGTATTTTTCAACAAACTGCTCATATATTAAAAAAATTCCATTTTCATCTAATAAATCGTTTATAAAAACCAATATAGGTTTTATACAAAAATGGTTTATGATCTATTAATATTTTACTGTTAAGCCATATATTTGTTCCAAGTATGTCTTCTACATTATTCGGATTTTGTTTTTGTTGTATTTCTGCCCAACTTTCCAGAGTATCTTTCCAAAACATATTTTTTATGTGCAATGTTTTACTAACAATAAAATTATCCCCATATAAGATTAGATCCTTTGTGGATATACCTGTAACTGATTTAAATAGGGTTACCGGGTAAGGGTTATCCATTTTGAGTTTTCTTGAAACAATCTTCGAACCCGTACACATTTTAAAGCTATAAGAAAGTTATCTATATTTATAATTTTTATACCACCATTTTTGTAGTCTTGTGTTATTAATGTTCGTTTTATCTTTTCTGGTTTATTCTCCCAAATAAATTTTAAAAATAATGTATTCAGATGTTTTATTACTTTTTTGTTTGGGTTTGGTAATACCATTAAAAGGTGTGTTAACTTCGGTATTACTAAGGCTTTTAGAACCGTGAGTCGCCCTAAAACAGTTAATTTTCTCACTGACCATATTTTTATTAACTTTTGCATTTCCAATATTTTAGGGTCATAGTTGAGTTCACCGATATGTTCTAACGTGACTGGGAATTTAATTCCATGTAGTTTAAATTCAGTTGCCCCCCAGTCTAGTTTCCATCTAGTATGATGAAAAACATCTTTAGAAAACTTTACTGCCTATCCTGATAGCACTTGATTTTGAATAATTTATTTTTAAGCCTGAAAGTATGAGCATAGTTATCTAGAACTCTTAGTGTACTATGAAGGGACTCTGGTGATCCATCAAGAATGAAACTGGTATCATCCGCATATTGGGATATTAAATATTCTTCTCCATCTATAGTTATACCTTTAATTAATGTACAATTTCTAACAAGAATTGCTAGAATTTCAGCACATATAATAAACGTATGGCGACAATGGGTCCCCTTGTCTGCATCCCCTTTTTCATTTTTCATTTCCTTTAAAAAAGTTAATACTTCAGAATATTTTATTTCTCCTTCTAATTCTTCTGCTTCTTTATCACTTAATTTGTTAAATTTGTAATTACCAATTTTTTTCATTAGATTGTCATTATTTTGCCCAACAGGTGCAGAATAAAGCTTTTGGTAAAATGATTTAGTTTCTTTTAATATTTTTTGTTGGTCATCGATTACCTCTCCATTATCTAATCTTATAGTTGATATTAATTTACTAAAGTAATTTCTAGATTCTAAGTTACAAAAGAACTTTGATGGTTTTTCCCCTTCTATCCATTTTGCCCTTGATCTGATATAGCTACCCTTCAATTTTTCTTTTCTTAGTTCTGTTAGTTCATATTTCTTTTTTTCAACTGCTTCTACGTCAATATTTTTCACTTTCTTCTAATGTTTTAATTTCAGCACAAAGTAGTTTTTCTAATTCATAATTTTTTTTCTTTTTGAATGAGGAAAAAGCTATTGTCTTGCCTCTTATTTTCATCAGTGATGTTTCCAAAAACAGCTGGTCATTTACTATAAATTGTATTTCTTCTATTGGAATCAATTTTAAATTTAAAATTATTATATACAGGTACAGCATATTGATGTTTTGATATGTTCTATTAATTTTTTTATTGTTTTAACATACTCTTTATCTGTTAGAAGTTAATTGTTAAACTTCCACAGTCCAGTACCCATTTTTATTTGATTAAATTTTAAAATTAAAACTACTCCGGCATGATCTGAACGATAACTATTCTCGATTATTACTTTCTTTGCAGCAGGCATTAAATTATTTGCTATAAGAAAAAAATCTAGTCTAGCTTGTTTGAGCGGTGTTTTTTTTTTGCCATGTGTATCTTCGAAGATTTGGATATAATTCTCTAAATGGGTCTTTTAAATCAAACAGTTCCATAATTTCGATGATTTTTTGTTGAGCTTTTGGGTGATTAGCATGTAAATAATATTTTGTATCTAAATGTTGATTTAGTACTAAATTAAAATCTCCACATATAATATATTTATTATTGTCAAAATCTACAATGCATTACAATATAAACTGAAAGAAATCGGGATTGTCTGAATTCAGACCATATAAATTAATTAATGTTATTCTGTCTCCATCTATTGTAATATCTAAAATAAAGAAATTTCCGGAGCCATCTGATTTAGTTTTATGTATGCTATATTCAAAGTTATTATTAAACAAAATAGCTATTCCTCTAGTGTTTGTGGAATACGAGTTGAAAAGGCATTTGTACCCCACTGGGTTTGGATATATGGCTCTAATTCCATCGAAAAATGTGTATCTTGCAAACAATAAATATTAAAGTTCTTGCATTTTATATAATTTAATACGTCTCTTTGAAAGAAAAAAAACCACAGTTGGACTTTTTTCCTCTAATTCTAAGTGAAGATCGTTTCAAAGTAAGTATTTCTTGGTCTCCATGAGCTTGAAATAGATCACAATATACGATTAGTGTGGGAAAACGTGATGGTAGTCGTTATTTTGACCGTAATTTGTTCCGAGCAAAATTCCTCGGAACCGTTCAGAAGTGCTAATGGCTTACCGTATTTGACCGGAAATAAGCCCAGGGGCCCAAGACAATTCATTGTAAGCTTAGCATGGGGTGGGCTTATTCCCAGACAAGGGGCTAGTTTTGTTGAAAAAAACAACAAAACCCCCCAAATAATTAAAATAAATAATAATTAAATGAACTAGGAAGAAAACAAAAAACGTCCAGTAGCACATCTATTAATTAGTGTTCCATTTGTTATTAATAAATAATAATTGTTTATTAATTAAATTGGTTTTTTTACTAGTATCTAATTATCAGAAACACACCTTCTATGTTACAATTACTTACCAGTGCTGTTTATTTACATCCAAAATTTAATGCTGAGAAGACTTAAAACAACAAACTCAATAGCATATACACACGTTTCTGACAGGCAGCCAGCTTAAACTACAAAGAATTGTCAATCTAGGCCATTGTTCTTAGCCAATCAGAATAAGGTATTTGCCTAATTAGCATTAACTGCGGACCCAGTGTGGTGGTAAAAATAGACATTGGTTTTTAGTTCAGACTTGGGTTTGGGTACTTCAAAGAAATGCTGCAGGCATGAAATTGAAAACAATGTTACACACTGTTACTGTTAGACTACTAAATCTCACTGGTGGTAAAATATTGTTACATTTGTGTTTAATTATCTGCAGGAGGTATGACCTTTTAAATGAACTTTGAGCAAACTTGCAGTTTTGTGTTATTTATAAGGTGACAAAGTTGGGGGTGGGCTTATTTACGAATGAGGGCCTAATTTCTTAAATGCTATCAAAACGGAGGGGGGCTTATTCAAAGACATGGGCTAATTTCCGGTCAAATACGGTAATGGCTAGACAGGATAAACCTCGCCTTGTGCTTGCACACGAGGTTAATCTTGGTGAACTACCTCAGGATTAGCATGCTAAAACACATTCACACGCGATGAATCGTGTCGGCTTTTGCTTGACTATTGGACAATTAGTCTGTCTTGCCTACAATGAATTGTGCTTCAGTTGGTTTATAAATGTATTAGAATTTTAATCTTTGTTTGTTTTAATACCTGGACTATTGCTGAACAAAACATAGACATAAATGTGTCATATTATCAATGCGAATAACACAATCTTGCATTTTTCGCATTAATGTTATGTTCACATTTATTTCAGGATCTACAGTATTACCATAACATCCACATACTTGTAATGCGGGCTGGCTTCAAGCTGCCCAGCAAGTGACCATCTTTTACAATTTCATCACTAAAAAAATCAAAATCAGTCTTGCATTATGGCCTGCTCCTGCTATGGCTGCTACTGTTGCCACCACTTTTGCATGATAGCTAAGCTTACAGTTGTACACATTCAGTAGATATAGCTGCTTACTTTTAAAGATAATGAACATCCGGATTAGTGTATTCTGGGCAGAGCTTGAAATAGTGGACTGAACAGAATAGAACTTCACAGTCTGCTAAAAGCCACCAAAATATTGCATGTCATTTTTTAAAGAAAAGAGGTGTGTGTATAATTATCTCATCTATTAATTAGCTTTTATTCTATTAACTTTTAATTTCATATTACTCTAAAATATATGTTAGAGGTCCTAATTTTTCACACACTATTTCAAACCCACACCCAGTCCTGTCGTACGTCAAACAGGACATATTTTGTTCTTTTGGCCTATTGAAAAAAAAATCAACTGGTAATATTTTATTACCTATTTTGAGCCCTGCTGGGTTCCTTACACTCATGATACATATCATCTAGATGGAATTATATCCAACATATGGGATGGGAATGGGAACTGTATTTACGTGCCCATATCCAATGAAGGTTCAGGCACGCCCACCCTGGACTTAGCCTCTGACATTGCCAGTGACCAATTCCGGGGCAGGAGGGTATCCAACATACTTATTCATTTTGTTTCACCTGTTGAAACAGTTACCTAACACTGTTAACAGAAGATCCAGCCATTTTGTTGTGTTGACTTTGTACTTGTTTGTTGTTTTAGGTGTGAGAGTTGTGTTGACTTGCTGTTTGTCAAAGGGTCTGGGAACTGCCCAGAATGTGGCACGACTTTGCGACGTATCAACTTCAGACTTCAGATTTTTGAGGATCCTGTGATAGAAAAAGAGGTGGACATCAGAAAGAGAGTCTTGAGGGAGTAAGAATTAGTTTCAGTCCATTTATAATACGGACCTTAAAAATAACAGGGTTTTTTTCAGACTAATGATATGTCCTTTGTGTGGTTTTAGTGTTTGCACGAACGATTTTCTCCAGTAGTTCAGATACAAATGAAAAGGTTAACCGGCAACGGTAATCAAATGAGAATCTAACATGGGCGATTTTCGTAGCTTTTCTCTAAATTCTTATCATAAATACTAAATTATTATTATTATTTGGTATGCTGTGACTAACTTGAAAGCTGCCATTTACATTTCAGCACACTACCCCATTGATTCTGTTACAGGGGAGTACTTGTTGGTGCCAAACAATAGTCTGAACGAAACGGGGATTTCCCCGAAGCTTTGAGCTTTGAGCTTTGAGCTTCCGGGTCTAAACGGAAAGACCTGAACCTCTGCAAATCCTCAATCGATGCTGCAACTCAGTGTTTCAACATGTTCTAATTTCCACTTCGTTATTTTAAAGTCACTTATTAAACATACTATTTTCTTCGCTGTGTATGTCATATTTTAATAAATTGATTTAGCAAGGGTTGTACTTGTTTTCATTACAATACATGTTTCAGAATTAATGCATATATTTCAACGTAACCACACAGGTGTCAAAAAGTAAATAAATGTACTTCACATATGTTTTTTTTGCTTCCTATTTATTGCACGAGTTTATTGTGCGCAAGAATATTTACCACAAGACCGCGTAGCAGTCGAGTGGTATGTTCTTGCTCACAATAAACATGTGCAATAAATAACAAGTGAAAATAACGTATGTGAGGTTCTATATTTATTACATACCTTCAAAAAATATATATATATCAACAATGTATCTTAAACCGCTGTTCAATGCTCCTTTCATGAGCTCAGATTTAGCGTAATGTACAAAAGTGCCAGACATTATGAATACAGCTCTTAATAACTTGTGATGTCATTTGTAAATCAAAAGCCGATATGATGTAAAAAAAACCGAAAAGGGGATTCCCCAAATAAACATTCCGGTCCAGATTGCACATGTGCGATGCAGAATATTTTATTGCACTGTTTTGATGTCTGTATGTCTCTTATTATTTTATTCCAAAAATAGTTATATTAGCCAAAACACGCCAGTTTACATTTTCTGACGAGCAATTATAGTTTTTGCACGAACGATCCGTCGTTCGTGTCGATATTGGTTTTGCATAACCGACAGACGAACAACAAAATCGTTCATGCCAAATTTTATGCCCTGGCATAGCAAATGTTTTATAATATAGATGTTACATGTATCTTTGGTTTAACTCTTCTTTCTATGGAGTGGCATTAATCATACTGGCACATGTGCATTTAATTATTTATCAGTGTTAAATGATTTACTTTTATTTGCTGCATTTTCATTTTAAAATATCCAGTGTTCGAGATTAACGGTATCCCGATATCCCGGAGATACCTAAATTTAATTTTGGATACCAGACTTCAATAACCCAGTATCCCTCTGGGATACCATATAATGTTGTGGGTTTTTTTAATCCTGCGTTTTTATTTTAACAGTGTTGTCCAAAGTTTGTTACGATGTTATTTATGAATTTCATTTAAGTGGGATACTAAATTCTCAGGTGGGATACCAGATTTTGAAATATTAGTATCCAACTGGGATACTGCCCAAATTTTTTAATCTCGAACTCTGATATCAGTGTAAAAGTTGAACTTGCAATTTAATTTCCAGTCATGGCTAGTGATATTTTTTTAAGTACACGTTTCATGGCAAGTGAATTTAAAAAAAAGTATTTGATGGGTCTCTGACATTGCACATATCTCTTTATTGATTTTATTTGCAACATCATTGTATTAAAGAGGTAAGGTCCAAAAAATAATGTTTTGCTGTATAAAAGTTCATCATTGCAATTATCTTTCGTGGGTGTTAATACGTACACTGCCTTATAAAAGTGAAACTACATTTATCAGCTAGCAATGTTCATGCGATCGATTCAGTCGAAAAAGATAGAAATAAAAGAACAGAACAATGTTATCCCACGTTAGGGGATTTAAAAATATATATAGATAACAATATATATTCTCTTTTGACTATCTGGAAATCTGTATTAAAATAATTTTTATACATTGTACTTTGATAGGTTCACCAAAAGTTTAAGCAAATTCCTGCAATTGACTGACGTATCCATATTTTTGTCCATTTCAATTACATAACAGTTGAGTCAGCTTATTCATCACACCAACCTTTTTGTACCAGATATTGAGGGGCAAACAAAGGGTTTGGTTTATCCACAAAGTCGGCTAATACACAGTGATATACTGTACTTGCCTCACTTTATCATTTAGGCATGATTTTTATTCTCTTTTCTCACCCTTTCTTTGAACATAATAGCAAAAATAGTTGAAACAAAACAAATACCAACTGAAGCTATACACCAGACAGAAATGTGTTTACAGATGGCATGTCTTTTAAAAAGATGTGTTTAATTTTCAGCTTTAACAAGAAAGAAGAAGATTTTGAAGACTTGAGAGCGTACAATGATTACTTGGAGATGGTGGAGACAATTAGTAAGTTTATTTCTTTAACAGTGTTCTTAGAAAGCCTCAAATACAACTCTTTTAATCAATCAATCAATCAACAGGGCTTCTAGATTATGGTAGCCCCACTCCTGTGACTAGTGATATTCAATGTTGGGCTAGTAAATAACTACAATTGCCATGCCCGACGGCTAGTGAAAAAGAAATTGTCGAATGTTGCGGTTAAGTTTATTTTGTAAATGTGAATATGCTGACCCCACTCTAACCCCTTATGTTAGTGTTTTTAAGCTCTATCTCCCTCTTTAGGTGACATATCTGATTATTACTATTATTTAGTATAATTGTATTAACTTAAAATAAAGTAGGACTAGTGAATTTTTAATTGTGGCTATTAAAGTTTTAAAATTACTGATCCCATGGCTAGAGGATTTAAAAACAATTTTAGAAGCCCTGATCAATCATAACTAGTTTAACATGCTCGTATACCACTAGAGCTTCGAACACGCCTATCCCGAGTCCGGCTTCCAATAAGATTGAGGGTCTGACTTGGGACAGGACAACTCTTTTAAAAATAATTCATAGGAAGTAGGTGACTTTTCATGTGCAACTGTTTAAACATTATTCAAAGGGAGTAAATGGAACATAACTATTTATGTTTTACACACAGACAGAGACATATTTAACTGTGATAAATGGGTGGAGTATCGTTTGAAGAATTTATCCATATATTAAAAATGATTTTACGATAGAGTTGTGTCCTGTAGCTTACTGAAACATATTTGTATTTATTCACTTAGAATTTTACCAGTTAAGATATCTCTGCCTGTGTGATAATTGCCAATATTTTCAACACAAATGCTGCACAGTCCTCATTTTGGTGTCCAGCTGTAAGTCAATGTAAATGTAAATACATCGACCTTGACCTACTTTTTAGATATGTTTTTCTGATTGTTGACTCTTCTTTTCAGTAAACAACTTGGTGCATGGCGTGGAGATGGAGTCGACTCGTAAGATGATCGATCAATACAAGAAAGAAAACAAGGAGCAGATCAAGAAAAACTTGTCCAAACTGGTCCGTATCCATGGCCACAATTGTCAGTTTAAAATACAATTGTTGTCACCTTAAATGTTAAACTAGTCTGTATCCATGGCAACAATAGTCATCATACAATATTTATTACTGACACTTTAGATGTTAAACCGGTCTTGAAATATGTTTTTTTTTTAAATTGTCCCTTTTTCAATTGGCAGAGATCTGAGATTTGAATTTTTTTTTTAATTGTTATTTTTTAATTCACAATTTATGTACATTGAAAATGAGTGGTTTTGCCTAAGACCATTTTGAATGAAAAGTAGTTATCAGCATCCTTCTAGTCCAGCCCAAGCATAAGTGTTTTATTTAATAATTTAGCTTTTGGCAGTTGATTATCTTTTGTATTTTCCTACACAGTTTAAAGGAATATATTTGCAAATTCCATGAAATTACTTGTATTCTTTGCTGACTGTCAGAGAGTATGTACTTGTATGGTAGACACATTTTAAAATGTTTTATATTCAGATAAATATGTACTTCGAGTCCAGTCAGTGTTTACCATGAGCTAAATGAAGGCGAGCTGAAGATCACTCTCCTCGAATGGCTTTAGGCGAGCAATCACATGGAGTTTACAATAAAGTGTATTAAACTGTTATTGCAAGGTGACCACTATGCCACTATAAATCTTTTGAGAGGAGTTTGAAAGGGAGTGGGAGTGATCACTGACAGAAGAGTTTAATGTAGAACTGAGAGTTGCATGATTCTGTTGTTTATAAAGTAAGGATAAGGATCTAGAAATGCTCATAGAATAGGAGGAGGAGTTTTATGTAGAGCATACAGGGCACAATATTTCACACGAACCGCCGTTCTGTTCGCGTGTCGGTTACGCAAATTAAATTTACGCGAACTGCAAATTGGTTACGTCATGACCTGTAAATGTTCAGAAATTAAAACTTGCAAACTTTACAATTACAGGAAGTTTATTTACGCAGACATACACCTAGTATTACGACAAATGTTTTAGGCTGAATTTTAGATACTTGATGCGCAGCAAAACTATAAACAATGTTATATTGCAACAGTTGTAACTTGCGATCAGTCTAAACTTTTTAAAAAGTTTTAAAGAAATGTGCTCGGACCGCTGGGGACAGCTAAATTATCTGCTGCTATTTTATCTCTAAAGGAATATATGTAGACATAATATACTGGATTGTCTATAATTTTGCATATGTTAAAACAGTTTTAACGTAAACAGGAATCCAAAAGTGTCACAAAAAATGAAAACTACTAACATCGCATAATCAGCTTTAAAAAAAAAAAAAAAACCAAACATTTGGAATGTCACTGTAGTATAAAAGTGAAAGTAACATAGCCACTGCAAAACGAAAAAAAGAATCCCTCCAAATGATTATGTATCTATTTCAAAGGCAAAAAAAAAAAAAAAAAAAAAATCCGGGAATAGGTCAAGGCTGTCTGTGATTGTTCTATAAAATATCCTCTTGAAATTGACTCGACAAAAAAGATAGAAAAAAAATGCATCTACAGGCATCCTGAATTTCAAAATGTTTACAGGGGAGGTCCCCCGAATCCCCATTCCTCCCCCCCCCCGCCACTCGGGCACATCTTAGGCATGCGTAATGCTAAAAAAAACATTCTGGCTACGCTCCTGTATTTTGTTTCAGTACTGGGGCTGATATTCAGTTTTTTTTATAATATTGTTAACTTTAGCAAACATTAAAGGTAGGGTCAACTCAAACAAGAGCCTTATGTGTTGGAAAGATGCATACCCGGACCACCAACACATACTGACACTTTAGCAAATAAAAAATGCGTAATTTTAGAGTTAATAAAAAAAACAAGATTATTCCTGCTAAATGGGGCAGCCATTTTGTTTCGTTTTTGTGACGTCCGGTGGGATAGCTTGGGGCAAAGTGAGTCAGCTCCTGACCATCTCCTGTATGTACAGTGTAAACAAAAGCAGTAATTTTCGAAAAGGCGCTTCTCTTTGATCAACCTGACTTGTAAAACAGAATAAATGACGTAATAATGTAATAAACTATTTAACTAAATATATTTCAAGTTGCATTAACGGAACAAAATGGGGTTATAGTATTTTTCTCTGTTAAATAATCCAAAGGAAAAATGTACACTATTAGGCCTGTTGAGCAAAAACGACAACCCACGATACCCAAGTGATAATTTTCTTTTCTTTGGGACTACGTAATTTGTCAGTTCTGTGGTTTTAGATGGAAAAGTCTACTTAATCAATAGTTTTACAGAACTATTTACAGTAATAAACCATGTCCATTACCATTTTAGGGGCGACAGGTAATATTCCACAATACCGGTATGTATTTTTGTGTCTAGACAGCGTCAATAAATTGACTCGTCTGGTTACCAATCAAATACACACCTGCCAATCAGGAATCACAGGTAGAAGCAACTAACAGCATAGACCAATTAACTAAGAAAACACCCCATGTATCATTTCAGTACGTAGGTTAATGCATGGACAAAACATTGTTAATTATTTCGACTTGTTGTGTAGCCACTTTGACAATGGTATTTTATTTTGTATTGAAAAATAATATATATAGTGCTGGATATACTTATTGCTGGCTTACTGGGATGTGTATTATTACAGAACATTGCAATGTATGACTATTTATCATCCTGCAAAAACCAGGTAGATTGTGTTTCTCTAGTTCTAAGGCTCATTCCTGATGTTACGCGTTAAGTATTACGTAACCACCAGCTTGCCAGAGGGCGTACTCATTGAGATGGTACAAAATGGCTGCAGCCGTTATATATAATAGCTGTCACATTTAACCGTTTTATTAATTAACTATACGATTATACTTGTTGATATTAAGCAATAATTTGCATTATATATCGTCGACTATGCATACCAGGCCAAATGCCTTAATTGTCCCCTCCTTTAAGGGCTGACATGGGCAACAGGAGCCAAGAAAGCCCAAGACAGTGTAGTTTGGAGAAATCTTATGTGGGCCGCATGTGCCACAAGGCACTAAGAGGATAAGAAAGTAATTGACTAACCAACACCTACCCCACTGTCCTAGACAAACAGTCCAGATACCTGAGGTGTGTGCCCAGGACATCGTGATTGATCCTTAATTGAATATAAGCACGAAAATATAATATATATATACTACTCAAAAGAATTTAAGGGTCAGGCGATATTTTCGACATTATTTTCTGAATGTCAATTATATTAGCTAGACCATAATGTCACGCATGGTATTGTTCCATTTTGACGAAAGTGGGTCTAAGCAACCCATAAATGAATTAAAATCCACTGTCATTGACACTGTCGACTAGTTCTAATGGCGAAAACATGCTTACATTTGCACGTAAATTAGGGCGAAAGCGAAAGGTCTGCTAAGTGCCCATAACTTGCTTTTTCACAAAGGGCTTCATTTGCACGCTTTGCATGTGTATTCCATGTTCCCAATGCTGAATTTCCGTATAATTGGAGCTTGCGTTCGTGTATGGTGCACACTCCAAATTCGACAATGGTGCGACGTCAACTGACTATCGAAGATCGAGGAAGGGCTATTGCTTGGCTTCAGGATGGCAATACGCAAAGAAATGTTGCTCGAGACTTGGTGTCAGTCAGAGTGTCGTTGGCCGACTGTGGCAACGGTACCAAGCAACGAATTCTGTTCGAAATCGTCCACGTTCGGGAAGACCCCGAAGCACTACAAATAGAGAGGACCGCTACATCACCAATATGGCTCTACGTCAACGCACAACCACTGCACGCCGATTACGTGACAATCTGCGGACTGCGACTGGAACTCGAGTGTCTGATCAAACCATACAAAATCGTCTGAGAGCCAATAATGGCAACGTGTTCAGTGGGGTCGAGTGATGTTCACTGATGAGTCCAGGTTTAGTCTCCAGTTCAACGACGGTCGGGTTCGTGTCTACAGATGTCCTGGGGAGCACTTCGCTGACGTTAACGTTAGACAACGTCACCGGTTCGGTGGTGGCAGCGTCATGGTGTGGGGCGGCATCTCTATCCACCACAGGACCCCCCTCTATGTGGTGGATGGCAATCTGAATGGAATCCACTATCTGAATGAGATTATCCGGCCATTGGTTCTCCCAGGCCTTCAGCAGATTGGCAGCGGGGCAGTTCTGCAGGATGACAATGCCAGACCCCACCGCGCCAGGGTGGTAACGGACTTTCTCAGACAACAAGGTATCGCCAGGATGGATTGGCCAGCATATTCGCCTGACTTGGCCCCAATAGAGAACGCCTGGGACGAATTAGGCAGGAGAGTTCGGGATAACCATGCCCCTCCGGCCAACCTTCATGATCTGGGTCAACTTCTTATGGCAGAGTGGCAGGCCATTCCCCAAGAGTTCTTCAGACGTCTGATCAACAGCATGAGGCAACGATGTGTCGAGTGTATTCGTGCCAGGGGTGGATTCACACACTATTAAACGAATGTTCTAATGTGTAAAATCCATGTTTGACAACCTTCAACTTTGACAGCATGTCATGTGACTTTCTTGTATACAGTGACGTTTATTTGTGGTTTTTTGTAAATATGGAACAATAAATAAACATTTTGGTGTAGTTTACATCATCAATCTAATACACTCTGAAACTTATTTGGTTATAAATTTTTGACACTTAAATTCTTTTGAGTAGTATAATTCACTTAACCGAACAATTGGTTACCTAGGTAAAAGCCATGTGAACCGACTTCCGGTTACCTCAGATTTCGAAATATTGTCCCCTGGCATAGAGTTATATGATTCTGTTGTTTGTAGAGTAAGGATGAAGAGTATCTAGAAATGCTCATAGAACAGGAGAGGGACGAGTTGTATGTATAGCTGAGAGTTACATGATTCTGTTGTTTGTAGAGTAAGGATGAGAAATATCTAGAACTGCTCATAGAACAGGAGAGGGACGAGTTGTATGTATAGCTGAGAGTTACATGATTCTGTTGTTTGTAGAGTAAGGATGAGAAAGTATCTAGAACTGCTCATAGAACAGGAGAGGGACGAGTTGTATGTATAGCTGAGAGTTACATGATTCTGTTGTTTGTAGAGTAAGGATGAAGAGTATCTAGAACTGCTCATAGAACAGGAGAGGGACGAGTTGTATGTATAGCTGAGAGTTACATGATTCTGTTGTTTGTAGAGTAAGGATGAAGAGTATCTAGAACTGCTCATAGAACAGGAGAGGGACGAGTTGTATGTATAGCTGAGAGTTACATGATTCTGTTGTTTGTAGAGTAAGGATGAAGAGTATCTAGAACTGCTCATAGAACAGGAGAGGGACGAGTTGTATGTATAGCTGAGAGTTACATGATTCTGTTGTTTGTAGAGTAAGGATGAAGAGTATCTAGAAATGCTCATAGAACAGGAGAGGGACGAGTTGTATGTATAGCTGAGAGTTACATGATTCTGTTGTTTGTAGAGTAAGGATGAAGAGTATCTAGAACTGCTCATAGAACAGGAGAGGGACGAGTTGTATGTATAGCTGAGAGTTACATGATTCTGTTGTTTGTAGAGTAAGGATGAAGAGTATCTAGAACTGCTCATAGAACAGGAGAGGGACGAGTTGTATGTATAGCTGAGAGTTACATGATTCTGTTGTTTGTAGAGTAAGGATGAAGAGTATCTAGAACTGCTCATAGAACAGGAGAGGGACGAGTTGTATGTATAGCTGAGAGTTACATGATTCTGTTGTTTGTAGAGTAAGGATGAAGAGTATCTAGAACTGCTCATAGAACAGGAGAGGGACGAGTTGTATGTATAGCTGAGAGTTACATGATTCTGTTGTTTGTAGAGTAAGGATGAAGAGTATCTAGAAATGCTCATAGAACAGGAGAGGGACGAGTTGTATGTATAGCTGAGAGTTACATGATTCTGTTGTTTGTAGAGTAAGGATGAAGAGTATCTAGAACTGCTCATAGAACAGGAGAGGGACGAGTTGTATGTATAGCTGAGAGTTACATGATTCTGTTGTTTGTAGAGTAAGGATGAAGAGTATCTAGAACTGCTCATAGAACAGGAGAGGGACGAGTTGTATGTATAGCTGAGAGTTACATGATTCTTTTGTTTGTAGAGTAAGGATGAGAAATATCTAGAACTGCTCATAGAACAGGAGAGGGACGAGTTGTATGTATAGCTGAGAGTTACATGATTCTGTTGTTTGTAGAGTAAGGATGAAGAGTATCTAGAACTGCTCATAGAACAGGAGAGGGACGAGTTGTATGTATAGCTGAGAGTTACATGATTCTGTTGTTTGTAGAGTAAGGATGAAGAGTATCTAGAACTGCTCATAGAACAGGAGAGGGATGAGTTGTATGTATAGCTGAGAGTTACATGATTCTGTTGTTTGTAGAGTAAGGATGAAGAGTATCTAGAACTGCTCATAGAACAGGAGAGGGACGAGTTGTATGTATAGCTGAGAGTTACATGATTCTGTTGTTTGTAGAGTAAGGATGAAGAGTATCTAGAACTGCTCATAGAACAGGAGAGGGACGAGTTGTATGTATAGCTGAGAGTTACATGATTCTGTTGTTTGTAGAGTAAGGATGAAGAGTATCTAGAACTGCTCATAGAACAGGAGAGGGACGAGTTGTATGTATAGCTGAGAGTTACATGATTCTGTTGTTTGTAGAGTAAGGATGAAGAGTATCTAGAACTGCTCATAGAACAGGAGAGGGACGAGTTGTATGTATAGCTGAGAGTTACATGATTCTGTTGTTTGTAGAGTAAGGATGAAGAGTATCTAGAACTGCTCATAGAACAGGAGAGGGACGAGTTGTATGTATAGCTGAGAGTTACATGATTCTGTTGTTTGTAGAGTAAGGATGAAGAGTATCTAGAACTGCTCATAGAACAGGAGAGGGACGAGTTGTATGTATAGCTGAGAGTTACATGATTCTGTTGTTTGTAGAGTAAGGATGAAGAGTATCTAGAACTGCTCATAGAACAGGAGAGGGACGAGTTGTATGTATAGCTGAGAGTTACATGATTCTGTTGTTTGTAGAGTAAGGATGAAGAGTATCTAGAAATGCTCATAGAACAGGAGAGGGACGAGTTGTATGTATAGCTGAGAGTTAGTAAGGATGAAGAGTATCTGATTCATGTTGTTTGAACAGGAGAGGGACGAGTTGTATGTATAGCTGAGAGTTACATGATTCTGTTGTTTGTAGAGTAAGGATGAAGAGTATCTAGAAATGCTCATAGAACAGGAGAGGGACGAGTTGTATGTATAGCTGAGAGTTACATGATTCTGTTGTTTGTAGAGTAAGGATGAAGAGTATCTAGAACTGCTCATAGAACAGGAGAGGGACGAGTTGTATGTATAGCTGAGAGTTACATGATTCTGTTGTTTGTAGAGTAAGGATGAAGAGTATCTAGAAATGCTCATAGAACAGGAGAGGGAAGAATCGGTTCACCGGAAACAGATCGCGGTCACCGAGCAGAAACTCGAAGTGAGCGCCAAGAAACGCAACAAGAAAGCTCTCATTGATGAACTGGTAATCATGCAGTTGGTTTTTTCTTCAGTTATTCCATTAGTTTACGGTTTTTTTTATCTAATGTTATTATTAATTTTCTGAAATTCCTTGTCACTTAGTGAAAAAAGTGTTATTTTATTAAGGTGTATTTCTCGACACTATATGATACTGTATGATATGCAGAGATTATATTTTTTAAATTTGCAACAGAATTGTGAGACCTATTGTGTTGCATACATTTTATAATTAACTGTAGTAATGTTCCAATGATAGATTATAATTGAAAATCTCTACCGATCAGTTACAAAAATCCATAATTTATTGTTGTGGGAAATGTTCACAGTAATTGTTCCTCCAGTTTAGATGATGAAATTAAAATAGATATGTTGGGATTAATGTTTGTGTTCATGTGTACATAAAGAAGACCGCTTTACATATAGGTATTAATGGTGAAATTAGTGATTTGTAGGGTCTATCTCGTTGAACATGACAACATCTTATGTTGAAATAGTTTTAACTGATTGTGTAATCAAAAGTTGATTTATTGGTGGAAATCGATTATAACCAATGACATATGATGAAATCCCAACCGATTCCCATCACTCATTAAGTATCATCTTCGTATTTCAGATGTTTTCTGACTTGCCTGCAGATGCAATATTGGCCAGCCATCGTGACACAACCACAGCTATTGAGGTAGAATCAAGCATTCCCAAAGACAAGGCCATGCATTTCTCCACTGGAATCAAAATTGTAAGTCCATGACTGTTCACTGTTCAGATTACAAGTTTCAGTCCAAGCTGAGGCTGAAGCCAGATCAAACTACAAATCAGACAGTGCAGGGTGTCAGGACTCATTCACTGAGATAATGGTTTTCATTACACAAGCTAACTATTTGTTGTTTCACCTCATCAAAAGTCAAAAGGCGAGATATAGGTAGTACTTTTCTGAAGGTAACAGTGCTTGAGTTCCAATATTTCCATCTTTCAGTCCATTTATCACAAGCCTTACATACAAGATCAATCTGACTTGGTTTATAGTTGCATGTATGAATGCATGTTAAAAATTCATTAATTTGAATTTGTTTTTTTTGTGTAATATATTTGTTTTTAAAAAACTAGATTAATCACAGATTATTTATTCACCAAATCAGTTTATTGTATACAAGACATATAATTGTGTGAAGTTCTTGTTTCCTAAATCTAAGCGTTTGTTTCTAGGGTCACCAAGACAGATTTCTTCCCGTCCCGAAGGAGGAAGAGGTGTCTCAGTATACGTACACTCCATTTGAGCTTGAGAACTGTGGTCCACATTTACCGTCCCTGGAGGATATTATAGCTTGCGGGTAAGGGACATTGAAGAAATTTCAGCAGGGGTGGGAGACAGGATATGTTTCAGTGGTAGAGCACTCGGAGGGCCATAGGTTCAATTAGTCACAATAGACTTGCAAGTTTTACTATCCTAACCAATGCCCATGACCAGTAAATCAGTGTCCATGATTTGTTTTGTCCTGTTTATGGGAAAGTGCATACATAAAAGATCCCTTGCTGCTTTTTTGGTAGGAGTAATCAGTATGGAAGGAGTAGGGTTTTCCCTCTCAGCCAAGTGTCGAAATACCTCTATGTTAAGACACCAAATAGCCATAGTTTAGAATGTGCTGGGGTATCGTGAAGTTGCTGTGTAATGAATAGGTGAAGAATAACTTGCTGCAATTGCGTGTAACACTGGAATAAGAATGAACAATATCAAACTGACAGGATCACAGTGGATGCTAGAAGTTATTATGATATAGTTACCTCCCTTAGGTTTGGACTTTTCTGTGTCGATTGTGGTGATCGATAATACTAAAGACAGACATCTGTTTATGCAGCAACAAAAAAAAGGAAAAAATAGATTATTAAATTATTTCACTGAATTTTGATTCCTTTAAAAAAAAAAAAAAAAAAAAAAATTCCAGTGACCTGTCGTCCATTCCAAGCTTCAAAACCTTAACAATATGTTTTTTTAACCAGTATTGTCAGCAGCCTCTGTAAGATGCCTAACCTGTGTTCTTTTGTTTATTTCTTACATGTTATAAAACTTATACTGTATTTAACCAATCAAAACATTTTTTTTTAATGTTATAAAAACAGCTAGGGAATTACTTACAAAAAATCATTATTCTTTTCTATAGAGTTGAAATCTTTATTAAAATGGTATTTATACGTTGATTGGTTTAGTAAAACAAATCTCTGAAAGGCAGTACCAATTGGAGTTTTGTTGCAATTAATACAGAGTGCTAATGCATGTAATTAAACATTAGTTTTATCTTTGTGTTTTTATTTTCAGGTATTTATCAAATGTGCGGTCGTCAACGGATTCGGAGCGGGGTGGTGGGTTTGAAGCGAGTATTGCATGTCAGCGTGCACTGCAGGATGCGTTTAATGGACTCTTCTTCTGTTCAGATTTAGACAACTTACAAGAAGTACCAATGGTCACATAGCACAATTAGACTTCTCAGTGACTGCACATAGTGACTGATTCCAGAACATCACTGTCATTTAAATGACACAGACTGTGATGACGCACAGGATTTATTTTATGACAGGGATCGTCTGTTTAATTTTTGTTTTCAGGACATTATTTAAAGTAATAATAGTGTAAGGAGTAGATTGAACAGTAAATACCTCAGTGTTGCTTGGCAACTGTGATGTGTGATCTTCCCTTCCTGAAAGCAGAGATCTGAAAGATGTTAACAGCATCTTATTTCTTGATTACTGAATTGTTCTATAAGTTTTGACGATGTTAAGAGTTAAAACCTAAAAAAATGTTTTACTTTTTTTTCTTTTCTTTTCTTTTTTCTTTTCTTTTTTCTTTTTTCTTTTCTTTTTTCTTTTTTTTACCCCATGACTCCTGATAAAATGTTATCATATGTACTCTTTTAATTACTCTTTCCTTTTTTACACTTAGACCAAGCGTTAAAATAATAACGGACAACAAATGTCTATAGGTTAAAATGGGCTGTCATTAAGAACGGGTGGGGTTTTGTTTTGGTGGGTTTTTCGAACCACCCCCCCCCCACCCCCCCGAGTCACAGGTAAGGGAGCTAAGTGTGTTTTCTTGTACTTTACAATGGTTAAGCCCCCTGCTTCATGGTGCACTTCTGAAGATCTACAAAGTACAAGATATGGTTGGTTCAGTATGTTTATAATAGTGAATCAATCAAAAACATTGACTGTATATTGATGTATGAAAACTGAAATTACAAAACATTGACTGTATGTTGATGTATGATGTATGAGTAACTGAAATTACAAAACATTGACTGTTTATATTATTTCTTCTGCATTGTTGTTCTCATTTTTGACATTGATATATCATATGTCACTGCTTATGTTGTTTTCCATTTGCCGAAAGTGTACAGTAAATCTTTATATAACTGCACCTTTTGGTTTTTTAATCCTTTCACGTACTGAACCAGACTTCATTATCAGACTTTATTATCGCATTATACAACGTGATTTGTGTGTGTGGTACAAGTCGGTTACTGCATACTCTTATGAGTGTTATATAGAGGATATTTCATGTTTTTTGTCAAATATGATTTATATTTCATCGAGTGAAGTTTGCAATCATATCTCACGAGTCATGCTTGCGCGATGAGTGTGATATGATTGCAAACATCACGAGATGAGATATAAATCATATTTGACAAAAAACATGAAATTTTCTATTTATTATACAACTTTTGGCAATTTACAAAATGCCAGCAGCTAAATAGTTCCGGCTTTCTTACAGTGAAAATAACACTTTCTAAACTCATGAGATATGATTGCAAACTTCACTTGATGAGGTATAAATCATATTTGACAAAAAACATGAAATATCCCCTATATACCTTTAAGTTTTTGAGTTAACTTCAACTTCTGTTATCATCAAGTTTACCAAAGAATTGTATCTTCATACCTTTCATTTATGGAGCTATATATTACTATATACATATGTTAAAATGTATGTCGGAAGAAGGTGAACACTGGAGAATATGGGTAACCTTTCATCATGTAATACATTGTTTTTGGCCTGACCACAGGGATGTTCCCTGGAAACAAAGTACATACACTCCTTTTTCGGCTGATACATTGTACTGAATGGGAACTGTCGTTTTAGAGCCCACTTTCATCTCTGAATAAAGCACCACAGCTTCCTCTGTGTCATTGTACTGAATGGGAACTGTCGTTTTAGAGCCCACTTTCATCTCTGAATAAAGCACCACAGCTTCCTCTGTGTCATTGTACTGAATGGGAACTGTCGTTTTAGAGCCCACTTTCATCTCTGAATAAAGCACCACAGCTTCCTCTGTGTCATTGTACTGAATGGGAACTGTCGTTTTAGAGCCCACTTTCATCTCTGAATAAAGCACCACAGCTTCCTCTGTGTCATTTTACTGCTGGCCCTTATTGACATGAGTATGAAAGGTAAATATGTTCTTCCATACACATCTGTAGATCAGTGAGAATGGGTGTACATGTATTTATTTTGACTAACCTGTTTGGCATATAAACAGCCTACTGATGAATGAACTTATTGCGATACCAATGTTACCTTTATGTGATAGGTGAAATGTGGAATAAATCCCATATAGATTGTTCATGATTGTTTTCTTTGATTTCCCTGTATAAATCGAGACTGTGATCAGTATAACAGTATAATTTTGACATCTGTTTATAATTCGATATACGTGTAATATTATGATCGAATGTCAGCGAAAATCTGTGTCTGATCTAGGCGTATTGGCATGGTTGGTGATGATCTTAATTGCTTACGTGGTACGCATTGTTGCGTTATATTATGTGACCAGGTGTATGAAAAAGGTATAGATGAGGTGAATTATTATAAGTTTTTGTTTGGCATAGACTGTAGTAAAGAGTATGTCAAAATATTTTGGCTCAAAGATATATTATACTGAACCGCTTTAAAATGCAACACGCATTGCACCAAACATTAAGTTTTTTTTATTTAGTAAGCAGATTAAAATACTGCATATCACAACTGAATACAAATGAATTTCCGTTAAGTTGTCACATAACTCTTCAATGTTGACGCATGCGCGATAAGTGTTTTTTTTCTTTTCCATTTTAACCTATTTTCAAGTCACAATATTGAATGGGTATAATAACCATCTGACTCCATCGATATTCTTACCGGCCTCGGTGGCGTCGTGGCAGGCCATCGGTCTACAGGCTGGTAGGTACTGGGTTCGGATCCCAGTCGAGGCATGGGATTTTTAATCCAGATACCGACTCCAAACCCTGGGTGAGTGCTCCGCAAGGCTCAGTGGGTAGGTGTAAACCACTTGCACCGACCAGTGATCCATAACTGGTTCAACAAAGGCCATAGTTTGTGCTATCCTGCCTGTGGGAAGTGCAAATAAAAGATCCCTTGCTGCCAATCGGAAGAGTAGCCCATGTAGTGGCGACAGCGGGTTTCCATTCAAACTCTATGTGGTCCTTAACCATATATCGGACGCCATATAACCGTAAATAAAATATGTTGAGTGCGTCGTTAAATAAAACACTTCTTTCCATCGATATTCTTAACCCAGACAGAATCACACGTCGGGTGCGGGTGATGCCTTAAGGTATGCGCTGTCGTGCTTGGATCAGGAACAGTTCCAATTGTGCTTGCGCGTCAGCTAGTGGTGGTTCCTGCGTAGACGTCGCCTACACTTGAGTACTCTGACCGTAATAAAGTAGAAGAGCAAGACGGACATTTGGACTGTTATGACGCTCTCAATACGTAATGATAGCGTGATAACTGTCCAAATGTCCGTCTTGTTCTCTTACAGTCAAGAGTACTTGGGCTAGATTCACCCCCAAAAATCTTGAACAAGATCCGGAGAAAGTGAAGACCAGTCCATCAAGACGTTGATATTTCTCATCTGTTAAATCTTGGCACCGATAGTTTTGCTAGTCATGCACTCACATGCTTAACGGCGTTTCCCAGCCTAATAATTTCCCATACGGGGCGGGACAGCCCAGCGGTAAAGCGTTCGCTTGATGCGAGGTCGGTCTAGGATCGATCCCCATCGGTGGACCCATTGGGCTATTTGTCGTTCCAGTCAGTGCTCCACAAGTGGTGTAACAAAGGCCGTGGTATGTACTATCCTGTTTGTGGAATGGTGCATATAAAAGATCCCTTGCTGCTCATCGAAGAGTAGCCCATGAAGTGGCGACAGCGGGTTTCCCCTCTTGGTATCTGTGTGGTCTTTAACTATATGTCTGACACCATATAACCGTAAATAAAATGCGTTGAGTGCGTCGTTAAATAAAACCCTTCCTTCCATCCCCATACAGCTAGGCCGACAATTCAGACTGGTGGGGGTGTTTTAGGACCCCCCCCCCCCCCCCCCCCACCCCACCCCCATATCTTCAAGGCCTAATCGAGGTGTGTCTACAAAACGCATGCGGCCAGTCGCAATGAAATGACTGTATAGGCATATGGTGTATATGCCAAAACGAAAGCTGCAGGCGCAACAGTCACACCGCACGCATGCTCCGCGTCCAGTTTATAAGAGCTTTAAGATCCCCCTAGATCTGCGAACGTACATCATCACACAAACAACATTAATATAGAACATTTTATTATCACAGTAACATGACCACACAAACGAAAAATAAACAGCTTCCAATATTAAAATAATTTAGTTGGTTATTGTACACTTGTAACAGCACGCACCATTCGTAATAACAAACAAAAACAATATGTACAGTTGCATGCACCATTCAATGTCTTTTTTTAAATTTATTTTTTGTGTCTTTTTCTTTTAATGTCCTATATTGCATACCACTGTAATATTATATTACTACGAAATACAATGAACAACAACTATTTCTATGGAGTACACCTTGAATCAACGACCAAGAATTTAAAAATTTTAGGAAATAATACAAGAAATTAAAATGTCCGACAAGTATTATTACAACGTACAGTTACGGACAAATGACATTACGACGTGTAACTAAAGAAGATACAAAGAATTCTGTCTAAAAAGAATTCTGGGAAGTGCAATATTACGTAAATAATATTAAGAAGTAGCATATTCATGATGTTGAAAAAACCCACATTTCTACTAATTGCAGTAAAGTACGCTTTTGAACATGCTACTAGAAAAAAAATCTATCTAACAAATAGTACTTAAAAGCAGTGTTGGCTAAATATTAATATAAAAATACAATGTTTGACAAATATGTCATGCCTACGAAAATGGTGGATAAATATTTCTACGGAATACGACGTTCAAAAAATTATTAATAAGTACAAATTGGTGTAAATATTTTGACGAAGTAAAATGTGAAATTATTACTGCTAATATGTGAGATGGTGCATATAAAAGATCTCTTGCTACTAATAGAAAAATGTAGCGGGTTTCCACTATGACTAAATGTCAAAATCACCGAATGTTTGACATCCAATAGCCGATGATTAATACATCAATGTGCTCTTAATGGTATCGTTAACCCCCCTCCCCCCAAAAAAAACAAAAAAACAAACAAACATTATTACTGCTAACATAAGCGACGTTTTCACGTTGCGATTTTTGTAGTAACAATTTAGTCGCAGTTTTAAAAGGGAATAGAACAGGCCCATAGGAGCTGGGGGGGGGGGGGGGGGGGGGACGTGCCCCATCCCCTCACTCGACGTAAATGTACTTTTTTATATCCTACTCTATAAATAAAAATAAAACTATGGTTCGTCCCTCCACCCCACCCCGACAAGTTTATTAACTCACATTAGAGACTGTGCCCCCACCCCATATCCAGATGTTGTTCAAACGGGCCTGTAGAATTCCATTTAGGGGTTCACACGTCACGATTCGAGACTACTACAAGCTGTTACTACAAAAATCTTAAATTGAGCAAGCACCTTTACCTTAGGTTAAAACAATATTTTACGAAGTTCAAAGTCAAATCAATTCTGGAACAAAGTTAAATTTGGACCAATAATTCAGCAAAGCACACTGTCGGATAATTCCTGCAAAATGAAATATCGGGGTAAATTTTGACTAAAATGTAACATAACGAATAGCGATTCACCAAACTAGTCCATGACAGGACAACTTAGCAACCATGTTAGACTGCATATTACTGGTTTCCTGCTGGCTAAATGTGAACACGTACAAATGGCTATATTGTGCTATTGCATAACACCTGCGGCTGCATTCACAGATTTTACGTTGAGCTTAAAGGGACATTCCCGAGTTTGTTACATTGTAAGATGTTTCCGACTAATAAAATATTTCTACGATTAAACTTACATATTAAATATATTTTCTTGTTTAGAATAACAGTGTCTGTATATGCAATGTGTTTCTGGTCGTCTTAATATTTGTAAGAAGCCCAAACTGGATTTTGTCTTCAAATAATTTTTAGGAAATAAAATGAAAATTAACCTAGTACAAATATTAGAACGATCAGAAACACGTTTAATATGCAGCCACTAATATTCTAAACAAGAAAATATATTTAATATGTAAGTTTAATCGTAGAAATATTTTATTAGTCGATAACATCTTAAAACATTGCTGCAAACTCCGGAATGTCCCTTTAACGGTTTGAGGCGACATAGAAATACACAAATTAATATTTCTGTACCCCTAAATACATTTAAAGATTAAATAAAAATGGCGTTCTCATTTCCGTAAGTTATAAAACTCGTTTCAAAATGAAAAATGCAACTAGATTTAATAAGACTCATTTGTTTGCGCCATCAACTGCCCTGACACGACAAACATTACCGACAAGTTTATTGCTATTCTGTCTGAAATTGCAAAAAAAATAAAGAATTTTTTTTAGCCAAAAACCTAATCGATAAGTAGGTGACAGCAGGTTTTTGTTTGGATTCGCTGGACCAAATATCACAGTTACAATGCTAATAACAAACTAAATGTTCTACACTCACAATTATTTTTGATATATTCAACAGACGCCCGTTAAATACTAATAACATGCCTGGGGAGTATCTGTCTTAAACTTCGTGGCATATTCTAGTTCAAAATCCTAGTTCTGTGGTGTTCCTAGGTTAGCTGAAAATAAGCAAGCGTGATGAAATTCAATGGAATGTTATTATACTTTGTATCATATTCAGTGCTTCATTTACATTCCTCCTCTAGCCAATGTATCACGACTGATATATCAAAGGCCGTGGTATGTGCTATCCTGACTGTGGGATAGTGCATATAAAAAAGAGTCCTTGTTACTAATGGAAATAATGTTGCGGGTTCCATGTCTATGACTGTGTTAAAATTATCACATGTTTGACATCCAATAGCCGATGATTAATAAATCAATGTGCTCTAGTGGTGTCGTTAAAGAAAACAAACTTTTACATTCCTCCATATTACATGGTTGAAAATAATAATATCGACGATACTCACGCATTGATATAAAACGGCTGTAATCACCTGGTGATAAACACTTATTGCATTATACCTCGTATTAAAATTTTAAGTAAAATACACATAATCAAGTTTTAATAAACCAACGTCTTTCTATACGTGTTTAATGTGACTGCTTTCATAACTCTATACGTGTTTAATGTGACTGCTTTCATAACTCTATACGTGTTTAATGTGACTGCTTTCATAACTCTATACGTGTTTAATGTGACTGCTTTCATAACTCTATGTGTGTTTAATGTGACTGCTTTCATAACTCTATGTGTGTTTAATGTGACTGCTTTCATAACTCTATACGTGTTTAATGTGACTGCTTTCATAACTCTATACGTGTTTAATGTGACTGCTTTCATAACTCTATGTGTGTTTAATGTGACTGCTTTCATAACTCTATACGTGTTTAATGTGACTGCTTTCATAACTCTATACGTGTTTAATGTGACTGCTTTCATAACTCTATACGTGTTTAATGTGACTGCTTTCATAACTCTATACGTGTTTAATGTGACTGCTTTCATAACTCTATGTGTGTTTAATGTGACTGCTTTCATAACTCTATACGTGTTTAATGTGACTGCTTTCATAACTCTATACGTGTTTAATGTGACTGCTTTCATAACTCTATGTGTGTTTAATGTGACTGCTTTCATAACTCTATGTGACTGCTTTCATAACTCTATACGTGTTTAATGTGACTGCTTTCATAACTCTATGTGTGTTTAATGTGACTGCTTTCATAACTCTATACGTGTTTAATGTGACTGCTTTCATAACTCTATACGTGTTTAATGTGACTGCTTTCATAACTCTATGTGTGTTTAATGTGACTGCTTTCATAACTCTATACGTGTTTAATGTGACTGCTTTCATAACTCTATACGTGTTTAATGTGACTGCTTTCATAACTCTATACGTGTTTAATGTGACTGCTTTCATAACTCTATGTGTGTTTAATGTGACTGCTTTCATAACTCTATACGTGTTTAATGTGACTGCTTTCATAACTCTATACGTGTTTAATGTGACTGCTTTCATAACTCTATACGTGTTTAATGTGACTGCTTTCATAACTCTATACGTGTTTAATGTGACTGCTTTCATAACTCTATACGTGTTTAATGTGACTGCTTTCATAACTCTATACGTGTTTAATGTGACTGCTTTCATAACTCTATACGTGTTTAATGTGACTGCTTTCATAACTCTATACGTGTTTAATGTGACTGCTTTCATAACTCTATACGTGTTTAATGTGACTGCTTTCATAACTCTATGTGTGTTTAATGTGACTGCTTTCATAACTCTATACGTGTTTAATGTGACTGCTTTCATAACTCTATGTGTGTTTAATGTGACTGCTTTCATAACTCTATACGTGTTTAATGTGACTGCTTTCATAACTCTATACGTGTTTAATGTGACTGCTTTCATAACTCTATGTGTGTTTAATGTGACTGCTTTCATAACTCTATACGTGTTTAATGTGACTGCTTTCATAACTCTATACGTGTTTAATGTGACTGCTTTCATAACTCTATACGTGTTTAATGTGACTGCTTTCATAACTCTATGTGTGTTTAATGTGACTGCTTTCATAACTCTATACGTGTTTAATGTGACTGCTTTCATAACTCTATACGTGTTTAATGTGACTGCTTTCATAACTCTATACGTGTTTAATGTGACTGCTTTCATAACTCTATACGTGTTTAATGTGACTGCTTTCATAACTCTATACGTGTTTAATGTGACTGCTTTCATAACTCTATACGTGTTTAATGTGACTGCTTTCATAACTCTATACGTGTTTAATGTGACTGCTTTCATAACTCTATACGTGTTTAATGTGACTGCTTTCATAACTCTATACGTGTTTAATGTGACTGCTTTCATAACTCTATACGTGTTTAATGTGACTGCTTTCATAACTCTATACGTGTTTAATGTGACTGCTTTCATAACTCTATGTGTGTTTAATGTGACTGCTTTCATAACTCTATGTGTGTTTAATGTGACTGCTTTCATAACTCTATACGTGTTTAATGTGACTGCTTTCATAACTCTATACGTGTTTAATGTGACTGCTTTCATAACTCTATACGTGTTTAATGTGACTGCTTTCATAACTCTATACGTGTTTAATGTGACTGCTTTCATAACTCTATACGTGTTTAATGTGACTGCTTTCATAACTCTATGTGTGTTTAATGTGACTGCTTTCATAACTCTATGTGTGTTTAATGTGACTGCTTTCATAACTCGGTGGTAGGATGCTGGGCTGAGGTAGGATGGTTTATAGGATCTATCCCTCCTGGTAGATCCACCGGGACATTTCCTGTTCCAATCACGACGGTTAATCATATGTATTAAGCATATTCCTTTCTTTGATTCACAATACTAAACAAAGAGGCCCATGGGCCTAAACTGTCACCTGAGTAAATTGTCCACTCCCACCTACCACACTCAATGGAGTGCATGACACCTATTTTCCTGAAGATGGGTGGAGGGTGTCTGAATGAAAAATTCATCATTTTGTTTCTCCATGGGTAAAGAAAGCATCAAATTTAGTTGGAAATGGCCTAATTACAGTTTGCATTGCTTTATATAGATGTAGCACACGTCACACTCCACCCACTCAAGGGATAAACAGGGGCCCCGATATTAATGTCATTAACCAATTAGATAAACCATCTATTGACCTTTATATACATATGAAGACTATTCGATTATAAATGTTTTCGAAATAGAGAACATTTTTCTTAATTGGATTATTCCCCCCCCCCCCCCCCCCCCTTTGGGCCCTTCCTTCGGGCTCCTGGGGGAATCCCAACCAAATTCACATATTTGTTTTTCCACGTGTCATGGAAGCCATTAACAAAAGTAGCTTAAAACTGATCTAGTTATTTGTGATTTCTTAAAATGGGCTTAATTTCTCCCTCTTGTGCCCTGCGCCTCGGGTACCTTGGGGTCAAAATGACAACATTCACAGATGTGTTTCTCCACGTGCCAAGGTAGCTTCTTCTAGACCCGATATCAATGAAATTAGATAAAGCATCTATTCAGCAGTTTGTTTCTCCATGTGTCAAAGAAGCTTTCCACAAAATTGGTTTGGAATTGGCCGAGTAGTTTCGGAGAAGAAATCGATAGTGTGAAAAGTTTACACTCGACACATGACGGACAACCTACAATGCACGACGACGACGGACAAAACCGTAAACAGGTGTGAATACCACTGCGCAGTGATTTCTTAACAGTTGACTTCTGTATCGTTATTAGTAAAAAAAAAAGCAAGCAGGCTGTCGTTTCTATGCAAAACATTTCATTTGTACTTATTTTCGTGATGCTATTTAATTAAGTTGAAGCACACTGTCCTCGGCACACCTCAACAATCTGGGCTGTCTGTCCTGGGCCCCGTTCCACGAAGCGATCTTAGCACTAAGATCACCTTAGTGCATAAGGTAGCTATGCATTTATGGTGATCTTAGGGCGAAGATCGCTTCGTGGAACGGAGCCCAGGACAGTAGGTTAGTGCTTAGTGAGAGAGCAGTCGCCGAGATGGCCTTACACATATCAATTACGTCGTTATACTTTTTTTGGGTGGGAGCCGGTACCGAGATGCGATCTTATATATCCCTTCAATGGCTTCACCGCTGGTAACGTCGTTAAGTTCGATGGCTTAACAACTACACCACCAAATTCGATGCAAAACATTTTCAGTTATAACCTTTTATAAGAAATACGTCTGCCTTATTAAAAATGTTTCTCTTGTCAATGTGACAAGAATTCATGTTCATTTCTGATGTATGTGACTTGCGAAACACCACTGTTTTCATGATTAAATAATACTGGTCATGACATGGCAATTCAACAATTAAATTAATAATTAAGAATTTGATGTTTGGTCTGTTTAAAAGAAACATTCACGAATATATCGAGGTTGTTGTAATGACGTTAACAGAACTCGCTATCTTTGTGGTGACAGTTCCGTGAAAACCGAATTTACAAAAAGATATGTATATCTTAGTCCCGTGTAACCTTTTAAACAGCCTGTATATCTAATACATTATGATAAAATGCATGTTTTTAGGCCACACACCCATGCATCTTAGTGTTTTCTGTGTTTAAAACCAACACGCATTGATCCCCTTTCGTAAATTCGGCTCTGTGTCACATTAGATAGTAAGACTGTACTACTGGAGCAACAATGAAAGTACACGTAAACCAGTCTGCTAGTGACGTCACTCGTCTATATCTTGATTTAACCCCTGAGTGCTCAGATTGGAGGACTTGTCGTCCACCTGTTTGGTGTACTGGAGACCCTCCTTCTTCATGGATGACCTCAGGCTGACCTCCTCCTCGCTGATCTCGTCACTCTTCATGTAGAAGTGAAATCCCAGGTTGAGTTCAGGGATCTCGTACAGCACGGCTAGGAGCAGCATCATCATAACGAGACCAAGCATCAAATAGCCTGTAAGAAAAATAATATCATAATTAGACCAAGCATCAAATAGCCTGTAAGAAAAATAATATCATAATTAGACCAAGCATCAGATAGCCTGGAAGAAAAATAATATCATAATTAGACCAAGCATCAAATAGCCTGTAAGAAAAATAATATCATCATAATTATACCAAGCATCAAATAGCCTGGAAGAAAAATAATATCATAATTAGACCAAGCATCAAATAGCCTGTAAGAAAAATAATATCATAATTAGACCAAGCATCAGATAGCCTGGAAGAAAAATAATATCATAATTAGACCAAGCATCAAATAGCCTGTAAGAAAAATAATATCATAATTAGACCAAGCATCAGATAGCCTGGAAGAAAAATAATATCATAATTAGACCAAGCATCAAATAGCCTGTAAGAAAAATAATATCATAATTAGACCATGCATCAAATAGCCTGGAAGAAAAATAATATCATCATAATTATACCAAGCATCAAATAGCCTGGAAGAAAAATAATATCATCATAATAATGAGACCAAACATCAAATAGCTTGAAAAAATATATACGGATATCATCATCATCATCATCATAAGCATCAAATAGCCTGAAGAGCATTAGTGGCATCATCATCATCATCATCATCATAAGCATCAAATAGCCTGAAGAGCATTAGTGGCATCATCATCATCATCATCATCATCATCATCATCATAATAATGAAAGAAAGAAAGAAATGTTTTATTTAACGACACACTCAACACATTTTATTTACGGTTATATGGCGTCAGACATATGGTTAAGGACCACACAGATATTGATAGAGGAAACCCGCTGTCGTCACTTCATGGGCTACTCTTTTCGATTAACAGCAAGGGATCTTTTATATGCACCATCCCACAGACAGGGTATACCAGTCGTGGTGCACTGGCTGGAACGAGAAATAGCCCAATGGGCCCACCGACCACGCAACGAGCAAACTCTTTACCACTGGGCTACAACCCGCCCCTTCATAATAATGAGACCAATCATCAAATAGCCTGAAAGAAAATAGTGGCAACATCATCACCATCATCATCATCATAATAATTATAATGAGACCAATCATCAAATAGCCTGAAAGAAAATAGTGGCAACATCATCACCATCATCATCATCATAATAATTATAATGAGACCAAGCATCAAATAGCCTGAAAGAAAATAGTGGCAACATCATCACCATCATCACCATCATCATCATCATCATAATAATTATAATGAGACCAAGCATCAAATAGCCTGAAAGAAAATAGTGGCAACATCATCATTATCATCATAATAATAATGAGACCAAGCATCAAATAGCCTGAAAGAAAGTGACATCATCATCATAATAAGATCAAGCATCAAATAGTCTGAAACAAAAATAGTGGCATCATCATCATCATCATCATCATCATCTTAATAAGATCAAACATCAAATAGCCTGAAAGAAAGATAGTATTATCGTCATTATTATCATCATCATAACGAGACCAAGCATCAAAGAGCCTGAAAGAACAATAGTGACATCATCATCATCATCACCACCACCACCACCACCATCATCATCAGACAAAACATCAAACAGGTCTGAAAGAAAAGTATCACTATGATTAGACCAAGGATCAGATAGCCAGAAAGAAAAACAACCGTGATTTTTATGAAACAAATTGAAAAAGATACCAAAAGTCGTCTTCAATTTCTGTGTAAACGGATGTTAGATGGCCTAGTCAGCCACAGTGTTGTATGTTAACAATGCTATCCAGAGATCTACAGAAGTTTTAATGACGTGAATGTTACATTGTACCTTTTGTTTTCAAATGTAACATGGTGTTCTACCTTTAGACAACGATGTATATTATAAATAGAAAATATTTGTGGTTCCAACATGAGATACTGGGCAGATCACCAATTTCTGGTTACTTAAAGTTTGTTTTGTTTAACAACGACGACATTGGTAGAACACCATTATTACTCAGTTATGGTAATGGCATAATGAAGGGAAATGTTTACAAAACCAGCTTGCCAGCTTGGATAAAGTTTAAATAGATTGAAACGAGAGTCTGTGACGTAAAACGGGGAAATACCCTTAAAATAGACGGGAGCTATTCTCCATAACAGTTACTTCTCATAATTACGTGCGTTTTTAAAAAATAAAAAACCCAGCATGTTTGTGGTATTACAAACACCAGGATATTAAACAAATTTAAAAAATAAATAAAATAAAATAAAAAACCCACCAGGATGACCAAAAACACTTGAGATGTATGGAAATGGATAATGTAAACAATAGAATCTAAGTAAGTATGATTTCAGTTATAAAACAAAACCGTCTCTAATATTGACAAATACGCCGTAGGGTTTAAACACTAGAGAGTGTCGCTTTAAAGGTAACAATGATTAAACATCAAATGTTTTTTCACCTGTTGTCGCTACTTTGTATAACGCTCTATAGTGTTGTTCTGCATTGTCTCCTGGTATATAATCCCCTAGACCAATAGTCGTGAGAGATATGAAACAGTAATAGAAGGCGTCCAGGTAGTTCCACTTGGGTTCGAGCACGGTGTAGATGCCTGCGGGGATGAGGAAGAAGAAGACGATGAGGAAGGTGAACACGATGAAGAGGTGGAGCAGCTGGATGTGGAACACCTTGTACATGTGGCCCAGCTGGCCGTACAACAGGTACAGCAGCTTCTTCGTGGGCACCATCAGGCGCTCCACGATCGCCGTGAACAGGATCAGAGTCAGGGGAATCCCGAACACGGCGTACACAATACAGAACGCCTTCCCCGCGTCAGATAGAGGGGTCACTCGGCCGTAACCTGAAAAACAGCGGGAGACAGTGTTAATAATAATGTTGCATAGCATTAAGATAATATACCGCTAACCACTAACAACTAACCCACTGTCCCGGACAGACATCCCAAATAGCTGGTGTGTGCCCAGGACAGCGTGCTTGAACCTTAGTTGGATATACGTACGAAAATGAGTTATGTGTATGAGAGAGAGAGAGAGAGAGAGAGAGAGAGAGAGAGAGAGAGAGAGAGAGAGAGAGAGAGAGAGAGAGAGAGAGAGAGAGAGAGAGAGAGAGATTGCTATGTAATACCTTAACATAATTATAATGCAAACACGTATATATAGTAAAATTAGTTGACCACAATATGTAATGCGTATTAGCGAAACACATTATAAATGGTTGGGTAAGTTCGCCATAACATAAAATGTACACCATTCACATTTTAGCCTCGATGGTATAGTGGTCCATTCATTAAGACTGGTGGATATTGGGTTCTCATCCCAAGACTAGCTCCCATCCAAAGTAAATTTTAACAGCTCATTGTGAGATTAAAAGTCACTTAATCAACTTCTTTATTATTACTAACAGCCAGCCAGAACTGACACCACAGGTGGCTAAGATTGATTTACAGGGAACCATGCTACAACATTAAATTAAATACATCGATTTTTAATTAATCTGAAGGATAAAACTGTATTCCGTGATCAAAATCGTATTTTTGCACAAGGCAGAGTCGAAAGGACGTTTTAGGCAAAATTGTGATTGCTTCGATGATCCATTACCAGGTACTCGTCCTTTGGAAGAACACCACTCCCCTAGGAGATACTTAACAGGATGTTTCATCCCTCCTGTACCGTCCTCGTGAGGACCGCCACTCTCAAGACTAGCTTAGACAACCAAAACATGCACAGGATAGAGGTCAATGGAATGTTTACAGCTGTGATAGCATGCACTAATGAATAGTAAACAGTGGTGGTATTAGGTGTTCCCGAAAGATGAGTATATCCTGTCCCACCGGCGGCACATGTCATGGCCTACAGCCATTAAGTCCATAGTTGAAATGTACAAGATGTTTACTAAACTTATAAAAAGGCATGCACAAGGTCAAAATAGGTCAGTGATGCGTCATATCGTGAAATGGTCTCCAAGTGTCTACCATTTCATGAAATGTCTAAAATGTTACGAAGGCTTTCTGGAGTCCTTGGATGTTATAAGCCTGATCAAACAACTTCTCTGCCAGAACGATGTGTGGGTCTTTAAAATCAGCATAGTATAATGATTATACTCTAAGGTATCTCAGAAGATGGGAAATACAGACACCAAAAGCTAGAGCAGAAGGAACATTGTTCGACTTCCAAGGGAAAACTGACTATTGTAGAGATGAAGTGATCCCTTTTATCACACAGTTTTGTATGAAGACCAACGTCGTACTGAATTTCTATGTATAGATTAATCTTTGAAACAGATTTTATACTTTTTATAGTTTCCATTATTTCTAACTCTGGTGATAAATCAATGAAAGGTAAGCTGTGATCTTATTATTATTGAATGACACAAGATCATCAATATATCGAAAGGTAAATTGAAATGTTTCGCCAAACTCTTGAGAATCCACCATTCGTCTCGAAGACCTTTTGGCAATATATTGAAAGTCCATCCTTGATAGTGGTCAGGATAATAGTTGTTGAGATAAGAATTTGGTCGTGCATTTGCTCGACCCGCATTATAGCTCTCGTTGTGTGGATTCTTACGAAGTTTAGGACTCCAATACAGAAGATCACTGGTCATGTCCTCGGATTTTAAAATCAAAGAAAATGGGCGAAGCACAGATTCATAGTTTTCACATATATTTCTTCCTCAGACAATATACTGGTCTCATATATGTTGCACTGATTGAATTTTTGTCAATTCCAAGGTTCAATTGATGTAATGGTGCTTACATATATTATGATGGTTACGTTATTAGACGCTTTGTCAGTGTGCACTATTACAAACGTTCATCACAGATAGCCGTGACATAAATTAACATTCATCGTCTGATTCCACCCTTGCTCCAGTCTGTATCACTACGTACCAATGGTTGTGAGGACGGTTCCGGCGAAGAACATGGCCTGACCAAAACTCCAGTTGGGCTCCGTCATGGTGACATTGCGCGTGGCGTACACTCCGCGGTTAGCCGCCGCAATAACTAGTTGGACGAACTTCTCCAGGTCATCTTCTGCGAAACAAAACAATAAAAACAATTAAGATAATTATTATACAAGTAACAAAGAGTTTACTGGCTGGTGAACTTAATGACTTTGCGCATGACATAATCGAAGATTGTATCCTGCTTTTGTTTCGATGTTTGGAAAAGATACTAACACTGATGTCTTACAACTGTACATGCATTAACAAATAATAATAATAATAAAAGACATAATCGACACCCCCAAAACCTCACACAAAAAAACCCCACAACAACAACAACAACAAAACCCACAATCAACAAGCAAAAAAACAACAAACCAAAAAAGGAAAACAAAAAGCCAAAGAAAACAACCAAACAACAACTGTGGATAGACCATATGCTCTTCCGCTTCACTTATCCCAATAGCACTGGAGCTCTCGGATTTATTAATCATCAACTGTTGATGTCATACATTCGGTGATTCTCAAATACAGTCTTAGAGCATCAAGGGATCTCTTATAAGCACTTTCTCATAAGCAGGACAGCACCAAATCGCGTTCTTTGATGTATCAGTCTTGTGGCATTGGTTGGGACAGGGGGAAACCAGTGAGAAGATGGGTCTACCGAAGGGGTCTACCGAAGGGAATCATTCCTTAAGCCAAGCGATCATTCTACCGACTGATGACGATCTAGTCTCGGAACTCGGCAATAAAGACAAATTAATAAAGAGTATCGACAGAAACGCTTCAGTTACATCTCTTGTGGTTAGTGTCTAAAGCAAAACTGCTGCTTTCATTTCTCACTTTACGGATTCCAAACTCCATTATAGATGTTATCTTAATCTCAGGAACTCGTAAAACTATAGCGGACAGATAATAGTCAGTTCTGGTTACACTTAATAGTTACAACACAAAACTTCAATAACACTTTTGAACTACAAGCAGTTATACATAATAAATCATATTAAGTGATTCGTAGTGGTAAATCACACGTAGTCGTCGTATGTTAAATCAAAGCTGTTAAGAAAATAACTGAAAAAGAATGAAAAGGAAAACGTCATTTAAATACCGTGGGTGAACCAGTTTTGGTGACCATAAGCATTCCTTTCCAAAACATACCAATATTTATAAACAGACAATTGTTATTCAAATATCAATCTTTTTATTAGTATTTCTGTGCTTCAAATGAACATTAAACTGGTCGTTTACCGCACGTGCGTCAAAAACTGTAGCATGCATCAGCAGTAAATACTGGGTTGTTTTTTTTTTTTTTTTTTTTTTTTAAATATTTATTTTCCGCAGTCCATTCTGACCACGTCAAGGTTGGGGAGCCTTGAATTCATGGCCTTACATCAAAGTAATATAATTTATATACAAGTACATATATCTAATTTGTTGTATAATAATGTTATATAGTCATATATAACAATTTGATACATAAATGCATTTGTAATGTTTCTGTATACATTAAAGATTGGTAAAACACAAAACAAGCAGTAAATACTGTGAACTACGTAACCTGTTTCGGTGAGTGATACGTTAGTAGTATAGCTAACAGCAAACACTTTTCAACACAAATGTTTTCAATATTTTATCAAAACATATATGTTGTTCAACAAAACATGTACTTATAATAATTTAATATTTTAAGGCAAATTACAAAATGGAAAAAAGAAAGAAATGTTTTATTTAACGACGCACTCAACACATTTTATTTACGGTTATATGGCGTCAGACATATGGTTAAGGACCACACAGATTTTGAGAGGAAACCAGCTGTCGCCACTACATGGGCTACTCTTTCCGATTAGCAGCAAGGGATCTTTTATATGCACCATTCCACAAACAGGATAGTACATACCACGGCCTTTGTTACACCAGTTATGGATCACTGGTCGGTGCAAGTGGTTTACACCTACCCATTGAACCTTGCGGAGCACTCACTCAGGGTTTGGAGTCGGTATCTGGATTACACATCGCATGACTCGACAGGGATCCGAACCCAGTACCTACCAGCCTGTATACCGATGGCCTAACCACAACGCCACCGAGGCCGGTCAATTACAAAATGGAGTCCAATGTTAACAGACAACATTTTAGGAAAACGAATATAACAATTCTGATGTCTTGCAATTGTGTTATAAGTTGAGGTGTATTCTGAGTTTTAATAAATATATAAGCAGATATCCAGAAATATATTTATGTTAAAACATATAAACACCATATATTTTTGGCAAGTCTCTGTAAAGAGAGTTTTACCAGCCGTGACTTCGATAACCAGTTACCAGTATAGCTGAGAACACACAGAAATAGTTTTTTAAATTAACTTTTCTTTCAAATTACAGTCTTTAAAAATCGTAGAGAAAAGGTATTAAGAAATGTGCCATGTCTATTATGAGTGGGTTAAATCTATCTTATTTTCTTTGCTCGTTTTAACTTTATTTTTACGAAAATGTCTCTGAATATGACAGACATTTTTGTTTACTTTTCCAATGCAAATATCAACGACATCAGAAATACTTAAATGTACGTACTGTTGCGTACAAACGACGCAACCACCGAAACGGGTCCCTCACCGAAAAAGGTCAACAGACGATACTGTAGACTATCAGATGGTTTCAGTTCATGGTAAGGGGACAGGTTACTGCATCACGTGTGACTAAAAAATCACTGCATGAAGCATAATAGTAGAGTTGTATTTTAAAACTTAATTTTCATCCCACCCACTTTCAAAAAGCTTTAGATCCGCCACTGGCTACCACTTCACGATGACGACACATTAAGGTACACTGCCTGGCCTTATGTAAACGTTGTGTCCACAATAAGTGTGCTTGAACAAGAAAAGTTAAATTCTGACATTGACCTAACAAATCTTTGGTGGGCATACATTCATTTCTAATGTGATTAATGCGAGGGCGGAATCAGGAGTTGAGTGTTACAGTATTAATCAACAGGTCAGAGTGGGCAATAAGTTGAAAGAAAACCTGTAATTGAACCAATACCAGCGTTTAATCCACGTGGACGCATGCGTCATCGTGACGACAGTAGGAGGTAGTACGCGTAACGTTATACATCAAACACTAATGAGGCTCCAGCTGCAACTACCACGCGCGAAAGTCGGTGTCTAATTCCCATTAAACCAACATGCTTTGACGTGTGCCAATATGCAGAAAGGACGAAATTCCCCCATGAAATCTTTGACCGTTCCTCGACCAGTCCGTAAATGTCAGCGTAGCAGACACACGGTGCATCAGTCTGCACTATTAGAGTTCATTACAGTGGCTGGCCTCAGATGACAGTTATCTTCCCATTTGGTTGTCCGGAAATTTGTCAGCGCAAGTAGTCTGCTGTTTGACTGTGATTATTTCATGTCAGATAGCTTTGAAGTGGCAACTATTTGACTGAAGTTGACAGGGGAGAACATGTAGTTTGTAAACGTGTAACTTGTTGACATTGAAGACTTGTTTGTGGTAATTCTGGTCCATGCAAAAGTAGTGCTTTTTGTGTAAAATGGGTGTACTCTGGCCAGGTTTAGTGGGTGTGTTTGTTTAAACCAATATCCTGGGAGAAAGAGCTGAACAACAGGGGATGTCATTTTCAGAGTATGTTTCCCTCAGGCAGGCAAAGGTACATAAAAAACATGGGCCTGCTGATATTAATAAAAATGTTATAGCCACTAACGCTATATAGAAACATAGCGTAATTAATAATTGTGGTCTGTGGCCGGCTATGACATTATGTAGAGGACATCTGGTGCAAATTAGAAATCGTGCCCAGGATGGACGTGCCTGAACCTTCAGTGAATATGGACACGTTAAAGGCGTTTTACCTTTCTGTAACATTAGGTTTCTATTAATACTCATTGTGAATAACGGTGATTTTAGGGGGAGATATAGTTGTAGTACACCCATGTGGTGTATCACGTGGTATACAATCACACTGCAGTGTCAGGAGGATTCTATTCAAATCCAGATGCGTTTTTCAACCATTCTATTTACGCACTATAATCGGATGTTGTTGTTTTTCTTCTATATGATGTAAAACCTACCCAGTTACAGTTGTACTACGCAATACAGTCTGTAGTCAGGAAGTTGTATAAAATTTATAATAGTCCAGTTGTACTAAGTAATATGTCCTCGAATAAAGATTAGTTTTGATAATACTTGTAATTTATTTTATACAAATTAATTTTATATTCACTTTTAAAATTAGTGTTAATTAGATGTTAGAATACACAAGCGTACGGGACAGGGAGGCAGGGGAGGAGCAATTGCCCCACCCCAACTCTCTAGTGCTGGAGCAAAACCTCAAATTCGGGTAAAAATTATACAGATATTCGGGCAGGATGTGCTAACCTGAGACCTTTTCACCGTGTATTTCTATAATTCTACCCTCAAAATTAGTTGTAATCCATATAAAAATGCGTATTGATTCATTTGCAACCCTATATAGCTGTTCGGTAGTAATGCTAATATGAATAAATGTTGTTATCCAGATTCGGACATTTTCATTTAATTCGAGCAAAAGCCAGCCTGACCCCCAACACAAAATGGAGACCATACGCCCATGCTCGCACAGTATGCACTGTAATGTATTTGTGTAGAACAAGATGTGGAATTATCGGCTATCCAAATATGCATATTCGTATTCGTAATGGCGTTAAAGTTGCACAATTGCAGCTAAGCTAAGTCTTACGTAAAAATCAGTTTTTGTTTTAAAACTCTAGAGCATATAGAAGCAACTGCAGCTACAGTAATATAGCCATGTGCATTAAATGCCATACTATCTGTAATAGTCACAAAAAAGAAAGAAAGAAATGTTTTATTTAACGACGCACTCAACACATTTTATTTACGGTTATATGGCGTCAGACATATGGTTAAGGACCACACAGATTTTGAGAGGAAACCAGCTGTCGCGACTACATGGGCTACTCTTTCCGATTAGCAGCAAGAGATCTTTTATTTGCGCTTCCACAGGCAGGATAGCACAAACCATGGCCTTTGTTGAACCAGTTATGGATCACTGGTCGGTGCAAGTGGTTTACACCTACCCATTGAGCTTTGCGGAGCACTCACTCACGGTTTGGAGTCGGTATCTGGATTAAAAATCCCATGCCTCGACTGGAATCCGAACCCAGTACCTACCAGCCTGTAGACCGATGGCCTACCACGACGCCACCGAGGCCGGTGTAATAGTCACAAATGAAGACAAGTTTGTTTTTGATATTTTTTGTTTCGCTACAACCACAACCATGCTAAATGACATAGTCACATATGAAGACCAGTGTTTTTGTTTTAACAAGCATTCTGAGAGTACTGCTAAAGAAATTCATGTCCGCCACCGGACCCAACCAATTTTCGTATCTCCTAAAGTGAAGGGACATAACTCTATAAAAAAAAGGGTAAATCGCCATGGACGTCAAACTTGAACTGTAACAGTACAGGGCAAAGCTATACACAAAATTTCAGCTCAGTATATCGATGCGACAGAAGTGAAGGAAACGGCAGGGAACTAATAATATACAATCTATACCACTATAGTTATTAGTAAGTGATGTAGTCACATATAAAGATTTTGTTTTCAATGTGTTGATCATAAATTAAAGCGACAAAAACATTTACACAGCGAAAGTCAAGTAATGGCCCGATCACACTGGCCCGAATGCCATTCCGTTTGTTTTCCGAATAGGAATTTGGGTGTTCGGGGAGCGAACGGATCATATTCGGGAAGCATTCGGTGTGTTCTAGGAGCATACTGGCTGTTCGGCTCCGTACGGATGCATACGAAACGGCATTCGGTAGCTCTAAAAATTTGTTGTGCATGTTCAAAATAATTTTCATCGACCATCCGAATGTGGCGTCCATGTGTATTCGGGAAGTATTCGGGAAGCATTCTAGGAGCATACGGCATGTACGGAAAACGTTCGGGAAGCATGCGTCTAGTTCTTGGTGCATTCGGAATGAAAATTTGGAGGTGCTGGTTTCCGTATGCTTTCCGAACACCCCGAATGGACCTAGAATATGACGAATGCTTTCCGTATTCTTTCAGAGTAAGCCGAAAATGTTCGGAAAGCGTGCGGAAAGAGTTCGGTCCATTCTAGGTCGATTCGCCGTGTTCTGAAAGCATTCGGAAAGCATACGGAAAGCGTTCGGAAAGGAAACATTTCGAAGTCATCATGCGGGAAGTATTCGGTCTATTCTGAAAGCATTCTGAAACCATACTGAAAACATTCGGAAAACAAACGGAAAGCATTCGGTGATACATTGGGGAAAACACATTCGGAGGGACATTCGGCCAGTTTGAAAAATCACACCACTTTCGTATACGGAAAACAAACGGAAGCTCATTCGGGCGAGTGTGATCTCCCCATAAAGATGTAAACAAATGTTAAACTTAATTCAGTAAAGGGCGTGACGTAGCCCAGTGGTAAAGCGCTTGCCCGATGCGCGGTCGGTCTGGGTTCAATCCCTGTCAGTGGGCCCATTGGGCTATTTCTTGTTCCAGCCAGTGCATCATGACTGGTATATCAAAGGCCGTGGTATGTGCTATCCTGTCTGTGGGATGGTGGATATCAAAGATCCTTTCCTACTAATTGAAACCAATGTAGGGGTTTTCTCTCTAAGACTATATGCCAAATTACAAAATGTTTGACATCCAATAGCCGATTATTTTTAGTGGTATCGTTAAAGAAAACAAACTTTTCATTAAGTAATGTAAACATGTACTTTCTTCCATGCACTAGCCCTCGCCACCAGCGTTACTACAGAACCAGATTGATACGTGATATCTGGTTAACCTTCACAGATTTCCCTACACACGCCGAAATTTCTCTCTTAAGTGTTTTCTCGTAATGCTTGGAGACAATCTATACATCACCCCAGGATCCCGTTTCATCTGGCGGTTTATCTCTGCAGTTACAATTGTCAACTGATACGAGAGAATAAATTAATAAAACCGTGCAGGACTTGAGAAATAATTGTACATGTCCATATCGTCCATATGTAGAATATGGCGTATTTACAGACATTAACCGCGCACTGTCATGACATTATATTCTAAACGACGCGTACGTTTATAGATCTAACCTTTATCCCAAAGGTAGTATTTGTACGACAAGGGGCAACTCGTTTATAGATGTAACTTTTATTGAAATCGTTATTCGTCTTTTTGTTTACATCGTGTTCTTTAATATCTTGGTTTATTCAAGTAATATTCAAACATACTATTATGTCCCTCCCCCCCCCCCACCCCCCCACCCCAACCCTTTCCTGTCCCGGACGGGAGAGCTGGCAGTAGTCAGAATCTGCGCCCACGACAGGCGTGCGCTATAACAGCTTGGTCTGAAAGTGTACGTCAAACCACTTGAACTTGAAATTGAAGTATGCTGGTACCTCAGCTACCTGGGATTTTTGTCGAGAATGGATTAAATACGACCGCATGTACGCTCACAGACACCAACTGACATATATGAACTTAGTTGGTTGCTGTGTGAAGTACTCGTGTGTGTGTGCGTGCGTGTGTGTGTGCGTGTGTGTGTGCGTGTGTGTGTGCGGGGTGAGGGGGGGGGGCTAGAAAGCGCACTGTTCACAACTATTGTTTCAAATCCGATTAGCTTATCACGTAATTCTCAAGAAAACTGGAATGTAAAGAATTATACTTTATAGAAACGTGTTCATTCTTACTGATAAATAAATAAATTCATTCATTTATCTATTCCTTTTTAGACTCGTCCAGTAACTAAGCAACACTAAATGACGTAATTAGCATATGACAAAGTTCTGGTGGTCATCTTGCGAGATAAAATTTGATTAATTTCCGAGCATGTTCCATTGTGTCCAGCTGCTTACAACAATGCTCAAATCAATAGTGTTGCCGGAATCAATGAGCTCTGCGATTTGTCGCTGATAATACCTCGGTTTCCAATTAAACCCCGCCACAGTACTAATCCGCAACTGCACGCGTCGCCACCCGCATCTCCGATGACCATTCGCACGTGAGATTCGGGGAGAGGAGTGTGGCTCAGTAGTAGAGCGATTGCCCCATGGGTCATATAGTAGATCGCTCATGATGGATTGAGGGCGGGGGGTTGTTGCTTTGTGGTTTTGTTGCTTTGTTTACCTGAGGGTACAAGCCTGAACCAAGGTGAGAACGAAATAACTACCAGCTTTAAAGTTTCGGTTTTTTTAATGATAGCACTAGAGCACATTGATTTATTAATAATCGGTTACTGCATGTCAAACAGTTGGCAATTATGACTCGTAGTTTTCTAAGGAAACCAGCTTCAATTTTCCATTAGCAAGGGATAATTTATTTGCACTTTCTCACAGACAGGACAGCACATATCACGATGTTTTGATATGCTTGGACTTATGGGATGGTTTTATAACTGCTACAGATGCTGAAAAGTTAGCATACATTTTATCTAACCATACCGTATGTAGATTAAGTGCCAAAACCTGCAAATTAATTTTAGAAAAAAGGAGACATGCTTTATACGTTAATTGAATGGGTGTAGATATTTTATTAATATAACCGAAAGCGTTTTAAATAAGATACTATAATTATATCTGTTACTTGATTGGATATTAACAGGGGATGATAATATTTTATTAAATGTCTTATACGTATTTTAGTTTTATATTATTTTAATATATAAACTGTTTATAATTGGACTGAATATAATAGCATGTTTTATTTTCGTGTTAGATGTTTTTAATATGTTTTTTAATGTAATATTTGTATATTTTATATGTCGATTCTTTATAGTCTCTCGTAACCATATGGTGTGGCTCAGTGCTATTTTATATATTATTGTTTTATTGATGTATGTTTTTTAAAACTGAGGTGAGACTTTAATAAACAATTTGTCTGTCTGTCTGTTGTCCTACACACAATTTCCTGCACACGCGCCTGTTTGACTAAATATTTCGTTTGCTGCAAATTAATTAAGCCTATATACAATTAACATTGCATTATAAAGTGTAAATGTTGCTGTAATAACAGGTAAATATATAATTTAACCTAAAACACCTACCTGGTAACACTACTTGTTTTATTTACATCAAAATATTTGTATAAACATACTATGTTAAGTCTTGCATGCCGTTATAAATTTAAGATAAGTAGCTGCCCAACAAAAATGAAGACATTGTTGTATACATACGCCTAAGTGTCACGCAAAACAAACAACCTAATATTTTAATAATAAAACAACCACAACAATTTTACC